>NW_025109639.1:126275-249863 GCF_011392965.1 Frieseomelitta varia
TTTTTTTTTTTTTTTTTTTTTTTTGTTCCCAACGATTGGATTCTTCCGAAAATCCAAGCATATGGACAATACGGAAGTTGATGCAAGGTCAGGGTCAGTTGTGCAGAGAGGAACAGTTCGGGGTGGGAGATAGATCATGAACCGAAAGTGGGAAGAAGGTGCGCGGCAGAAGGACGGGGAGAGGGAGAGGAGACCAAGAGAGCGAGAAAGAGGTGATGTGAGTAAGGAATGAGAGAGATAGAGAAAGGGAGAGAGGGAGTGAGAATATCATATGAGGAGGAGGAGTTGGTGCGGTGTACGAGGGCTTCCCCTCAACAAGTGTGATCGAAGCTCGCTAGACTATATAACCTGCGGCCGGGTCGCGACTACGCTCAGAATGCATCGCGGAGTGTGGATCTGTGATTCGAACGAATTGACGCCATCTTCCTTGTCACGCAACGACCGGTAGTAAATCTAGGCCCTCGATCAATTTGCTCATTACAACGATGATAATAACGGTGTCCTTTTGCGAGGAAAATATCTTTTTATTCTGTGATCATTGCCAGATACGAATGACTAGGTGTTCATTTTTACTAGATAGCTTGTAATAATTCAAGGTCGTGTATATTTCAAAAATCTCCGACAAATCTTGAAGAACGGGTTCAATTCAGATGTTAGAAAATTTGATTGATCGACTCGGTGAGGAGGTACACAAGCTATAATAAAGACGAAAGTACTTTTGCAACGACCCGTTACGGAAGTCGGTTATGGAAATCAAGTCGGTTTTTCCACCGTGCTTCTGAATCATGCTGTTCTCTACTTATTAGCATATTATGTACTTATTCCAAATCTACTCGTACAGCGTTAACTCAACGTTTTAAAAATACACACGTACAGAATATGTGACTCGGTTGACTTTTGCGGCGTTGTTCCCCTTCCTTCTTTTTTTCAATTGCTGAGGTGTAAACCGAGTCTTCGTGTTATCTCGCACCCAAGATATTTTGCTATGACTATCAAACCGACAAAATTCCCACTTCTCTTTCTTTTGTTTTTATATGAAAATTTTTATTTTTAAATAAGAATATAACTTTAATCAAATTGCATTTTCCACTGACAATAATGCTCTAGATATTGAAAGAATTTTCCACTGGAACAGGAAAGTGTTTAAGATAAGTAGTTTCTTTTTTAATGTTTCTTTGTTTAGTTGTTTTTATTTCCTAGACTGATTATTGAATTTCTTTTTTTTACATTTCTAACATACAGATACGCTTCTCTCCCGTCGCCGTTATTTTCTTCCATAAATAAATAAATGAAAGTCTCCCAAGTATTTTCGTTAAAAAAAAAAAAAAAAAAAAAAAAAAAATTCCCGACATTCGCAGAGCTATTAGAAGGCTGCTCACTCTCGAGAAATTCGTGGTGTGCCAACTTCTCGAAATCAATTGGTTCTTGCCGCGCCGGCGGTCGCTTCGACAAAGAGACAGAAAAGGGAGAGAGAGAGAGTGAGAGAGAGAAAAAGAATGGTCTCGTACGATCGCGGATTGAATTTATTAGCGCGTTACGAGGCAAAGTCACTCCTGCTTAAGGAGAGTAGCCGGCGTGAAGTGAAAGTGTGTAGAGGTAGAAATTATTAGCCCGAGCTGCTGATGTGTAGAGCGGATTCTTACGGTAGTGAAACGATTGAATAACTCGAAACTCGTGTATATTCGTGAGCGCACACGCGCATCACAGCGCTCTCTTGTTGGGTATACATCTCTGGCAGTTTTTTTCGCGAGCGTGCGCCCACAAGAAGTTCTAAATAAATTATAGCGATCCTCAAGCTAGATTTCTGTAGCCGGCTGTCCGTTCTCTGCTCGCTTTTCGAATCCATAAACTCGCTCGTGCTCGGTTGGTACAGTTATACACGTGTAAAACGAAGTAAATACGAGTCTTTATTCTCATTTGGCAAACTCCAAGTACACTCTCTTCCTTGAATTATTTTTTTCTTCTTCCATCTATTATTATAAATTTTCTGCTGTTCGTGTCGTTACTGGCGTTGGCAAAAACACAGGGCAGACAATTCGATTAATATCGATACAATTTGCTTCTACTGCGGGAACATTATAGATTTGAGCACGAAATATTTGCGCGATAACTATTTAATGATTTATTATGTAAAATGAAATTACTGTCAATAATGTAACGTTTTATGTGCAGCAGTTATTGATTTTATTGGTACGGCGTTTGTACCGGAATTTAAAGTATATGTTTTAAATGTGTTTGATAACGTTTATTGTGTAGATTTATTACAGTGTAATAATATTGTGATTGAAATACGTAGCAACATTTCGTAGCATTTTCCTTTCTTTGTTCATTATGCCAAATGCTTAAACTTTTTTGAATTGCAATTTAAAAAAAAGAAATAATATTCTAATTAATAAAACGTTGAATAGTAATTAATGAAGAAGAATAAAGCAATGAAAGAAGCTGTCTTTTTTTTTTACAATATCTTACATATTGACTGCGTGCCTTATTCTTATGATAAAAGCTTTTTTTTCGTTTTTCAATTATAATTGTGTTGCTAGTCATATATGGAACAGTATAATGGAGCACGTGATAGCAGTGATAGTAATGAAATAGCAGAAAATGCGATAGCATTATTGAGTGCACTGTTTGACTGCACCTACTTTAAAATTAAAACCATCGATCACTGAGATGAAAAAGAACCAGCACGCTTGCGATAAATCATAAACATTGATCCTTTCTTTTAATCAAGCGGCAATAATGCAAAAGAAGGAAATTGAGCGAGGGGAAAGCATTTCCTCTCCAAATGAAGAACTCATGAGGCGGTAAATAGAATTTTATAAAATATTTTGTCATCGGTAAATCCCGATTCGGAGTATTTGATATTTTGAAGTCATCCAAGTTTTCTTCGAGGAGTGCTCCGTTATTATTTTAGTTGCAAAAATATTTCAGCCGCATTGAAATGTATACGTAACGCTATTAATATTCGGTGACCAGATGGAAACGTTAAATGTCGATCAAAGTCCCGTGTGAACTCGATATATAGTTCCGGGAAAATAATAAATGTCGCTTAACGTATTTCGCGAGCTGCTTTTGTTTTTATATATAAAAAATGTTCGAGAAACGTTTCGAGGAGACTTTTTTCCGCCACTGATACAATGGTGTTAATTTTTTAGTGGAAAAAAAAAAAAAGAAAAAATGAAATACGATGCAAATCCAGACGTTGTATACCGGTGAAGTTATAAGAGTACAGAAATATTCGAGGTATACGTTTCGCCTCCTCACATGTCGGTTCACTGTTGCATACCAAGCGTACTGGGTTCGTCAGTCTTGCACAGTTTTGCCGCTAATCTAAATATTTTATCTGAGGTTCCAATTTCGAAACCATAGATCAGTTAAAAAAAATGAACGTTCCTCGTGATTTTTATCTGCTTTTCGTCACGGGAGTACGTGCGGACTTTTCTAAATTTAATATCTCGTCAGAATCTTTGTTACGTTAATTCATAAAAGCAAATGAAAACTTGTTATTCGTAGGAAACTCGTTTATCGGAAGAATCAATGTTGAATCAATAGTAAAGCACTGTTCAGAGTGAGCATCTCCTGGAGTTTATCCACAGCACCAGGCAAGTAGAAGCACACACGCGTAAAATCACCGAAACGTGTCTCGCTATCGAGTCACCAACCAGTTAAAAACATAGGCGTAAACCACGCGGAAAATAAATGGCAAAGTCTTTGCATTTTATCGGAATAACGTGTGTTGTCAAAGCGGCCAGTGGCGGAACATCACGCTTCTACCGGTTCCGGCAAGAAAAAGCGCGGGGTGGGGGGAAAAAGGAGTAGGGAAAAAAAAGAAAGAGAAAGAAAGAAGAGAAACCCCTTTGCAAACGAGGAGAAGCCTCGGGAGAAAGAACAAGATTGCGAGAGCAGCAGGAGAACCAGAGAGACACTATATATACATATACGTGTGTGTGTGCGTGTGTGCAGAAAGAGACAGAGAGAGAGAAGAGAGAGTATGATACGTTCGCAAGTGTGTTCGGCTTGTTCAAGGGCGCGACTGGTATACGGGAGAGTCTTCGGATGGCCGTCAAATGGGCACGCAGCGTAGTCTGGCATTGGTCTGCTCGCTATACGCAGTGCGTGTAGCGTGTGAGGAATCCACGACGAAGTCGGTAATGCTGAGTCAGTCAGGTGCCGCGGTGCCTCTTGCACCTCTTGCACCTCTTGGAAGTAGTAGGTGCGCGCGTAATAGAGAGAAAGAGAAAAGGCAAACGAAGAGACGAGGAAAACCAAGATACTCGAAGTACGTCGAAAGATCGGAATGAGAGGAGAAAAGAATTAAGATGTGTATAAAGAGAAAGAAAACGGAGGAAAAGGGAGTTAATAGAGAAGAGAGAAAGAGAGGCAGGAAATAAAAAAAGAAGAATGAAACAGTGAGAGAGATGAAACGCTATTGCTTGGCAAGAGGTGGAGCGGGGCGTTCGCTGGTTCGCTCCCCGGTGATGAGGTACGGTCGATATGGCAACGCCGCGCCCTGCCACACGCATACCGGCATCACCGCCCGTCCAAGCATCGAACAGCCGGCAACGTCGCTCCGGCAGCACGCGGGGGAGAGGGCAGTCGAGCTCTCACACATTGAACGACGAGGAGAGCGACCTCATGCCCTGCACACATGTGCAGCCGGGGACACCGAAGAGACTGAGATGCTTGGTTGGCTGGTTGCTTGGTTGCTTGGTTGGTTGCTTGGTTGGTTGGTTGGTTGCTTGCTTGCTTGCTTGCTTGCTCGCTTGCTGCTGCTGCTGCTGCTGTTGGCTTGCACGCTTGTTTTCTTGCCTGCGTGACTGTCCCACGCACGCGCTTTTCTAACGTGCACCCCTGTGTCCAAATTGGCCAAGTACTTTTCACTTGGAGGTTCGTTCTTTTGCTGCGGAAAAAATAGGCATCTGCTCTCTCTCCCCGTCTCCTCTCCCCTCCCCCGTTAAGTTATTTAGTTTGTTCTACGGTTTTTTTTTTTTTTTTTTTTTTTTGGAAGAAATTCATAATCGAAAAAGTTTTGGAAACATTCAGAAAATAACGTAACAGAATGTAGATTATTTAACGGTTTGAAATACGAAACGTAGAAAAGTGCTTTCTTCAGTTCCCCATTTCTGAAAATAGAATTTACGGAGAACGGAATATTCTTTGCGCGAAACAAGGCCTTTTCGCGTTTCCTGTTTTGACAAGCGCACATACCTTTCACGTACGCGATACCGTTAAATCGACCAATTGAACGGTTCGCCGTTAAAATACGTTTACCTTACAGTGTTATTAAACCAAATATCGTAACGTTACATTCAAATGGTTTTCGAACGTAAGCAGCTTCGTTTACAATACCAGCATTGAACCCGTACCCAAAAAGTTCAACAAACGTCAAGTTTATCGCATGAGCCTGTATGACCTCGAAGGATCGAATTGGTTTAACATAAGATCGGATCGCTGGCCTCGTGAACAACAGTATTGCTTCGACGGTCGCATGATTCGTTGCAGTGGAAGCATTCCTCTTTTCTTTCTTCCTTTTTTTTTTTTTTTTTTTTTTTTTCTTTTTTCTTCCGCTCGTCCCTCAATCGTAGGTAACGACACCTACTACCTCCTTCGCGAATGTCGCGTGTGAGGCCGCACGGTCGAGGTACCAAGTGACGCGGGAGAAAGAGAAAGAAAGAGTTGGAAAGCGAGAACTTGTTTGAGTGGAAGGGAGATGGTGGCATGCCGGCATGGTTGCCATTCTATCAGCCGAGAGGAGACCACTTCCGAGAGTATGCCTCGTGGCGACGACAGTATGGCAACGCCGCCTCGACAAGATTAAATAGAGATAGCCTGAGGTATACGCTCCGTCGTCGTAAGATGGGCTCACCGTTAGTCGAGGAAGGAGTGAGATGGGACAGCCAAAGGAAAGCATACCGCCTCAATTCGAACTCGTCGATCGTTCTCTTGCCAACGCGTCGCTGCTGCTGCTGCTGTTGCTGCTGCTATTTCCTTTCGTTTCTCCGTGTTTTTTTCCTTCGACTTTTTCTGCGGTTCTCTTTCTCTCTCTCTCTCTCTCTCTCTCCTCATGCAAATTAAAAGTGTACTTGGTATGCATATCGTGCATTTAAATGTTTGGATTAGCGGGATAAACGTTATTGTCGTGAAGTTGGAAACAGGCGAGTAATAGACCATTAAATCTTACGACATACTGCAGGAATGTTCGAAACGTTGTAAAATGTGTTCTGAGAATTGTACGCTGCTATTAAGTTGGATATAATCGGGACGAAAACTAAATTACTGACGTGAACAACGTATTTGCATTTAAATGAATTAAACTTCACTGCAATATATAATTGCAAATAAAGTATTCCATTTATGCCTACGGTTGCTAGTGTAAACTACTGGTTAAAATGACTGAAAGGAGGATATATGTATTCCGTATTTATCGTACGTTCATAAATACACGTTCCACTTCCTATTATTGCGAGTCGAATTTTATTCAAGTTGACACGTTATAGAATTTCTGGTACTGTGTCACCTTGGCTTTAAGTTCAATCTGCCTTTTCAAAAACGAAATGAATTTTTCTCTGATAAATATATATATATATTATTAGATTGTAATATACAATGTAGATATTTTTATTAATATTAGAGATGATCCATGCGTTAAAATCGTTCAATATTTCTGATTGCCTTTTTTTTTAGCAAATACGTAGTTCAAATTTGAACGCATTTTTCACGAAACTCGAAACTTTCCATTCACGTACGTCAATGTGTAGAAAGTAGCGTCGTCTGTGTGCTTTTGTTCCGCGATCACACAGAACTCGTTGGAAATCTTTTGCAAATGCTTGCCGTCTCGAGCGATCGCGTTCGTAGGTGAAATGGGCAAGATAAATACAACCTCTCTCTGCCTGTATGTGTAAGTCAAAAAATTGTCAAAAATATAACACAAATTTTCTTATATATATATAATATATAAATATTTAACAATATCGTATTAAAACGTATATTTAACCGTACGAAAATTCACGAACAATTGGACGTTTATTATTTCATTTTAAAATTAATCTATTGTATTATACACAGAAGTTACAGTGATTTTTTTTTTTTTTTCATTTTGAGACCATAGATATTTTTTGCTACATCATGCGAAACCGTATTTACGAATATAGCCGGCAGGCAAAATTAGCAAGGTCGTAAAATTAGTTAGGCTCCGAAGCGTACTCATTCCAAATATTTGTCAAGCGAACGAAACAGAAAATGCCAAATGATCGGCGAATACAATCGTATTTCCATTTTCGTTTTAAAATGTACCAGATCGTTGTGTAAATTGGATCGGTAAATTAGCCGATAAATTAAAATGAATTGTTTTCGAAGAATTATGCGCCTTGTCGTTAAGAATTAGAAAATTTTCAGGAACTTCAGTTTATCGCTCGTGCGATTCTGAATGTATTCGTATTGGAATTTGCATTAATTTAACTAAACTTCTTTTTTTTTTTTCTTTTAACCTAATTTCTGCGGCGGTGCAAGAGATGCATCAGTATTAATGGCCTTGGCCGACCAGTTGGTAAGCCATCATTCGAGCACGAGCCATCGCCAGAGGTCACTGTACCTTTTCTCTTCGTTGTGTACCTTTGTCACATCAGCTTCGACCCATTTGCGGTGCACGCATCTCTGCGCGCACTTTCCGCGCCTCTCTCTTACTTTGCCTCGTCTTTTATCCATACGGATTGTCCTTTCTTCTTAACTCGTCAGTTGGATCGTTCTCTTTTTTTTTTTAATGAAAAATCTTTCGCACGCGGAGTTAAAAAATTAATGCTTTCGCAGCTGGTGTCTTCTTGCTGACTCAGTCGGCGCTAGTTACCATACTGAATATCTTTCGATATTCAGAGAAAAACTTAGAAGAGTCAATGTCTGTACGAACGTTCATGAAGTTTCCATGTGAAATTTAGTATCTGTACGAATCATAGTTGTCTCGATGCGCAGATAGGCTATACTTTTATATCACTTGTGTTATTCACAAGTGTAGAAATTCGAGACACAAGCTATTAACATTTCTGGCATTGAGGATTGTGCAAAAGCGAGATGCATGTTCCTTAATCTCTATTATCTGTCGCGGCAGTCGGTTAATTGGATAACTCGCTGGCGCATGCGCCACTAAAAGAATAATCGTAAAAGGTTGGTAGTTACCTTCAGGCAAGTGTGGCGTTCACTTTCAAGATAAGTCGTCTCATCGCGATCTAATCCTTGCGTCATTAATACCCTTATGGTTTGAGAAGCAATGTGTAACAATCATTCACGTTATCTGTGACAGTGGATTGAAAATTGAACATTTCTATGATTTTTAGATACCGTCAAGAGGGTTGGTTACACCGTGTTCGATTGAGCTGATATATATTTCGAAAATGATCGAGCTTGTATTACCGAGATTCCCAATAAAACTTCTGAAATTACACGGTATTTCATTCATTTCTGGCGTTTAATTTCATTTCGTCGCGTAGTGTTGCGAAACTGCTGATAACACCTGAGGAAAAGACTTTTTAGATGAGACGAATGGAAATGAATCTTTTTCGTAGATATTTCGAGAAATTATTCTTCATAAAACGTGTGTTACCACGTACACGCAAAAGATTAAAAAAAAAAAAAATTCAAATTTTTTAAGCTTCAATTTGCTTTTACTTCTATCTGAGGATTTTACCAAACTTCAACAGACATGGTCCAAAGGACGATGAAATCGTGCCTGCGAAAGTGCCAAATTTTTCTAATCGTTTCGCGCTTGTCCCGCGATAAGAAGAAAGTCTTTTTTAACGTTGCAACGTGGGCGGCCCCTGTAATAAGTTGAGTCTAGCGGACGCGATATCTCATTGGAGCACACTCGTCACAGCGTGACTCTGGTAGATTATAGTTTATCTTATGTAACGAGTTAGTGTCGAGACAGAGAAAGAGTATGGCCATTGTTTGGCTTGCGACAACTGCAACGCGCACAACGTGGCACCCGCATGAGTTCGCTGATGTGTCTCGGCCGGCGTCCGTCGGGCTCCGAGCTTCTGCCGTCGGCGACTCTCCTCGGACCTCGCCGAAAAAAAAAAAAAAATTCTCTTATATGTATTTACACGCCGTCAGTTTCGTTGTTGCATGCGTCGTTAAACGGGCCGTTGCGCAAACTGAAATGTGTCGGAGAAATGTTGAAATTTCGCTGCACGTACACGCACGTATTTCCTGTACAAGAGGGAGGATACTAATCGTAAGAAGATTTAGCAGAAATTATTTAGGCACGTTGGATATCGGCGCGCGCGTTTCTATCTTACATAGGAATTATCTTTTTTTAATTTAAATAGGTCGTTACGTAATGTGACGTTGGGAACAAGTACGTAGCGAAACATTCGAGTAGGTTTTGGAGCATTTATTCATAATTTTTTTGTCGTATGAATTTAAAAAAAAAATTTAAACAAAAATCGTTTTCCCCCACCGTCGAAATGGAAACATACATGCTGTTAACGACTGTTTTGCGTCTGGTATACCTCGCTCAGAGGTTACATGATAACTCGGAATCGAAACACTTGCACCTATACGTTATTCGTGAACTGGAAAGATGAGATGGGCGTGCAAACAGCGAAATATTTGATTTCCCGAAAGCCTTGGATTTCGAATCACAGATTCGAATTTAAATTACAGGAACATACTCTTGTGTTGTATTAATGAAGTGCTGTGCTATATTCCAGTTCTTCGTTTATTCTGTCTTTTATCTTCTGTTTGCATATAAATTTGATTTAAAATATTCCACGATTGATTAAGTCAGTTTACTTGGGAAATTTAATCTGAAAAATATTTTTTTTATTTCAACGCGCGCGGCATCAAGTAATTTTCTAACTTGTTTCGTTTATTTAATAAAATTCGAATTAGAACAATGATAACATGATTGTAGAGTTTTCTGAAACTTTGTTTAGAATTGGTATTTTTTCGTGTATTTTCCGTAGATTCAATCAAAACTGATCTTGCCGCTTATATAATCTCTTACGCGTATCTGTTGATAATGTTATTAACGTATACAGTGTACTGATCGTTTTGTGTGCATACTCTTCAACACAAAGATCCTCGACTGCTGAAGAAAAAATTTCTTTGAATCTTTTAAACATGAAATCTACTCGTACATATCAAACATTTATGCAAATTTTATTCCGAAGGAATGGCTTTTAATCTTTACATTAATTAAATATTTCCGGTCTTTTAATCTGCGTATCAAACTTGTCTGGAGACAATTTGAATTTTCGTAGTTATTGTTGAGGTTCGCCAGAAAATAACGTTGGATCTTTAGTATGAATACTAAATTGTAATAATGAGAAATATAGAAATATTATGTATATAGAAATATTCAGTACAATAAGCTACATGTTTATTAATTTACAGAAACTTTAATCAATATTTTTTGGAACGATTGAAACATTTCCCAAGCCATTTATTCGAAAACCAAGCATTCGGCGAACACGACTGGTTTTCTTCCGGTACAGCACTACCAGATCCCGTCTGAGTAGTTACTATGTCGTTACAGCGTCTGTAATAGCGTTGCAATCGTCTACAGTAGAACAAGGAGCGGCTGTTCTTCTGTCGTCGTGGATTACATGGCCCCTTAACCGCGTATCGCGTATTCAATTGTCGATGACTACGTGCACGTTTATTACGCGAACGCGCTCGGCCTCTGTCTAAGCTATACATAGCATGAAACCGAATGCGCCGCGTTCATTAGACTATCAATCGAACGATTATGCATCGCTAAAGGATAGGCCATGGTAATTAAGAGCAATTATTGGCAAACTCGGCCGGCATTGCGGTAAATGCTGACGTACATAAACGTATAAATGACGCACGTATTTGGACAAAATGAGATTCGGATTTGTGAGTTTGTTAGGAAAGATTCTGACGAAAACGGAATTTTTTTAGAAAGAATTTTAAAGCATGACACGTAGTTTTGAACGTTGATTGGTTAGCATTAAAATTTCCTCTTCGTCTGTGTTCCGAAATAACGACGAATTGGTTGAATAATTGGAGACGAAGCAATTATTTGACGCCACCTTTTGTGCGATCGTCGCCATTCTCGTTTTCTGTCTTCAAGAGAACGTATGTACGTAGGAGATGAGTGTGTCGAATGGTACGTTATGAATTATGAATCGATCTCGATATCATCGTTCTCGTTCAGCCCATGAACAAAGTTAATTGGATAGCCATAAAAATTGTGTTACGTCGACGGATGATGGCTCAACGATATTGAAAATAAAGTTTGATGCTCTTTGATCATCCACATGGTTTCGACGAACCAAGCGATATAATTACGACGAAAACTAAAATAAAATTCATGTTGTATGGAACAATATAACAAAATAGACGTGACGAGGAAAGCCCAGATGAAGAGTATTGAGCTATACACAGAATTCAAGCTTTGTCGTTCCAAGTCTTCAGCCGATACCTAAAATAGAATATCATGTTTTCCACTAGTCTATTGTCTAATCATTCTACACGCTCTTCTGTTCCGATTATCAATCGTCTTTTATCTTCTACTTGTAACGGCACGTTACCTGCTTCCTACGCCTGTTGACCTAGAAAATCCTACAAATCCCAACATCCCAATTTCGCGAAACCATTCTTCAACTCTCGAAAATGCCTCTATTTATACAAGTGTCCATCGACACCAAGCAACAATCTAACCCTACATCCCAATTTCGCGAAACCATTCTTCAACTCTCGAAAATGCCTCTATTTATACAAGTGTCCATCGACACCAAGCAACAATCTAACCCTACATCCCAATTTCGCGAAACCATTCTTCAACTCTCGAAAATGCCTCTATTTATACAAGTGTCCATCGACACCAAGCAACAATCTATCCCTGCCAGCCTATGATGTTGCACGTTTCTCTCATCGTGTGGAGAGTAAGCCAGCGCGCAAGTTCACTGTTTCATCGCCACAAGGAAGCGCGACAACCCCCATGGAACCGAGCTCTACCGTACGCCCCTAAAGGAGCCGATGAATTGGCGCTGGATATCGAGGTCAACCCCCGGGGTTTCCGTATCGGGCCACTATTTCCGTTTGCTACTAAACGCTCGTGCTCGCTCCCTCGCGAGTGCTCTGGCGCATAGTTAGGCAGACAGGCGCGCATACGCGCTTGCTCTCTCCCCCTCCCCCGAGAGAGGCACCGGGCGAGAGCTCTCCCTATACGTGTACGCACGCGAAGACTTCTTCATCCGTTCGTTCATTCAGAGTTCACAGTCAGTCAGTCACCAGCACACCTCCACCGATCAGCTGATCCCGACGACGACGGCAGACTGCGCGTCGCCAACCCCTCCGCCCTCCTTCCCTTCTTCTCCACACCCGCCCCTCCTCCTCCACCTCATCCTCCGCCACCTCCACCACCTCCTGCTGCTGTTGGCTGCTGCTGCTGCTGCTGCTACTGCTGCTGCTACTGCTACTGCTGCTGCTGGTGCTCCCTAACCCCCCCGATGGACGATCAGCTGACTGGGAACTGTCAGTCGTGTGCCGTGGGCCTGCGAGCCCACGCGATGGTGGGGCTCTCTCCGCGATCCAAGTCGGTTCGCTTTCTGCTCTACACGGGGCCGCGACGCGAGGCGACGCTACGCGCCGCGCCGCGCCGCGCCGCGCCGCAACCACGCGGCCACAGTGTCCCGTGCCTAAGCTTACGCGAATCTCGTCGACCACGCCGGCTACCGACCGTGTTCGACACGCGCCAGAATCTTGACGGCAGTGTTCCGCGTGTCTCTGAACACACAGAAGTAGCTGTTGACAGAACACCTGAGATTCTGAGGACGCTCTGGGCGAAAGATGGGATTTCCTGCAAGTAGAGGACACGGACAGCGTTTACGTTCCGACGTGTCAGAGTTTTCTGCGACTGGATGCAGCATCTGCCTTGGTACACTTGATTTTCCGTTTTCCCTTGGAAAGTAGAAATGTACCGTTACACCGTTGTTATGCGTGTATTTGGTTCTATCAAGTAAGATGTCATGTATCTGTTTTTTTTTTTCATATTTACCGCCATAATTAATTTAGAGAATCCTAGCTTGCTCAACTCTTTCGTTGTGAATAGCTATTGATAGCTATTCATTTTCTCCAATACATATGATTATTATAATATATATTAATATATATAATGAACCATATATACATGTATATATATATTATAGTAAATTATAGAGTAATTATATATTAACAACATATATTAATATATTATAGTGAACCATAAGTACTACTGAACAGTCTATCCGTAATATTGTACCGAGTTCCAAAAGTTTAACCCTAAATTGTTTAAGATTTTCTCTACACGAAATCTCGTGATTATCTCTCTCTTGTCTGACTTCATCGCCATTTTCAGATACGTCCAATCTTGAAATTCTCGTCGTTAATATTCGATACTCTGAAAACTCTGTGACAAGAAGTTGTTGTCACAGCACTTTGGTGTCTTGTGGTTGGGATTAACCATCCTGTTTGGATTTCTTGCCGGAATCCGCGAAGCACAGAGTTCAGTGGAAATGTAGAGAAAAACTGTGATTGCGGTTCCAAGGAGATCTCGAGTCGAACGTACTCTGTGGTACTTGGTCGGTATTCTTGGAACCAGGGTTCTTGGCTCCTTTCTTCGCGTTTATTTTCGATCATCGCCTTTGGAATTTATAATAACCGTCGGCGATCCTCTGTATCGTCTTGGAGATTTACGAATTAGTGGATTTGTAAACGTTACAGACCAGTGTTCCTTCTACTCGGACACAAAGAGACATTTGTTGGATCGTAAATTTAGTCGCGGCTAAGTTTGATAAAATGGCAGTTGTGATCAATTTTCTTAGGTTTATATTTGTAGACAATTTAGGTTTCATATATGAACAGATATGTTGCGTGTCGTTGCCCATGTTTAACTTGAAAAATACAAATTTCGATTAATTTCTCGTTAAAATCTTCTGACTCGACATCTGTAAAGGAAAGTCTCGAAAACATAAAATATATTTTTATTATTATTATTTATTTTATTATAATCTTTGCCTAGGATTATTACATCTTTCTTTCTTATTTTCTAACTCTATAACTAATTCTTATTGTCTACATCCTATGGAACTAATTTATCCTGTGCTCAGTCGTATAATCTTATAGTCTTATAATCTACCCTTATACACTTTAGTGCCCTTATAAATCTTGCAGCCCTTTCGTAGGCGAACTAAAAGTAAAAAAAAAAAGAAAAAAAACTATCTTCTACTGTTTTCTAATATTGCCTTTTCTTTGATTTTGTTTCGCTGCTTCGTTTTTTAAAACATAAAATATATAAATATGGGCTAAAGCGTATTCATATACCTCATTTAATAGCATTTCTATATGACTGAGAACATTTAATACTATGATGAAAAAAAAAAAGTTTCATTGCAAGATAATATTATATACACGTATACGTTCCGCCTATACACATATATATTTCTATATTACAAATAAAACGAAGTCGTGAGAACGAGAGGATTAAAAAGTATGCGCAGCTCGTCCTGGAAATATGCTGAAAAATCGTTGGAAAAAATGGTGGACGACAGAGGGTATTCGGCGACATCGTCGATATCGCTGGCTGTGTCGAGAGGGAATATCGAAAGGCGAACGTCAAAGGGAAGATTTATCCTCTCGGAGGCTGCGTATAGTAGCAGCTTGCTGCCGCTTTCGAGCACCGCGTACGATACACCATCGGCATCAGCTAGATATACTGGTTTTACTTTGTAGTCGATGAGAGATAAATGCACTGGCATGCTCGTAATTCCAACCAGTTCTCCATCTCTCGAGCAGAGCAAGGCGGCGGGAGGGATTGGGAAATGACGCCGAAAACAGATTCGCTGCTGGAATACTAATTCATCGTTTTATGATAATTGTGCGTTGCATATCTCGCATTCGAGAACGAGAAACATCGCGAGTCGCAAGTGTTTTTTTTTTTTTTTTTTTTTTCACTTTAGTTTCAAAAGACGATATAGTTGTCTCTTTACTCGGCTCCTTTTAATTCGTCGTAAGAACTCAAAAACATTCTAATGTAATATATCTTTTTACTGCGCGTTAGAACATAAACAGTCATTGTAAGATAAATTTTAAAAAATTACCCTTTCTCATATTTCTTTTCTCGAAATCTTTTGAGAGACTTTGCATCGTGAAACGAATGCAAATATATCATAAACGATTATTTTCGTCATAAGTATTGTATTCAGTTACTCGATTGGCCGTGATTAACACATCCCTGCGTTAAAATCGTGAACATTAACGGGTCGCGTCCTAATGGCTGTCTGAAATTAATCAAATTTCTCATGTCGCGAACAGTACGAACTCGTTCGAATTCGTTTCATTGGTCGCAGTTAACAGACGTACTGTGTCGACGATATCCACGAAGGTTTATATAATTAGTTGTATTGTAGCGTATAACATTGTTCGTAAAAATAGTTACAATTGATACGACCAATGTCATTCAAAAGCAGAATAATATGCCGATAATGCTTTTTTACTTAAAAAAATATGCTTGTAGACTATTTCTGTAACAGAAAATTGTAATTTGTTTCTCCGATGTTGCAAATAAATATATATTTCTAATAATCTATGCATATATATGTAAGTACGTAATATACGTTGAATTAATTAATAGCTAAGAAGATTGAATTCCACTTTTCTGTTGCAATCGGACACTATGCTTATTTACATTACATAATCACGTAGAAGTATTTCTTAATATCTCGTTACATTATTAAAAATGCCTCACGTGTTTGACGCCGCTGCTTGAATTAAAATCTATCATGCAACACTTACTTAATCCTTTGCACTTCAAATCATTTTTCAATTATTTCTTTCTTTCTGCAATTCAACTGTGGCAATTGAATATCAAGTGTAACTCAACATAAGAGTTCCTGCGATAAAAACTGATGCCGAGTCACACTCGACGAAAGGAGTGCAAAGAGTTAAACCATTATTCTCCAGTCTGATGTACGAGGTGTTACATAACTTCGTGCGCTACGAGATTACAGATTACCGAATTAGTATTAACCTCTTGCGCTGGAATGCAAAATTGCAATATTTCCTCAGTTTTAAGTATATTTAAGAAAAACAAAATGGACGAAACAAATAATAAATTTATCACTTCTCAATAATTTCTATCCGGTGATATCATGCCGACGAATTCGAAAAGAAAGTGACAAATTGTATACGGTTCGGTCGCTCGTTATGGTCCGCAATCAGTTGCCAGCGCAAGTGGTTAAGGCGTTTAATAGAACTGTGCTTAAAAATGTGATTTTCAGGAAAAAGAGATTCTATTCGAGATTCTGAACGTTTCTAAATATAATACTATTCGTATTAAGGTAAAATTATATTCCCAATACTGAGAAAATAATTTCAAGTATATATAATCCAGGCAGAACAAATGATAAATTTATTACTTCTCAATAATTTCTATTCAGTGATATCACACCGACGAGTTCGAAAGGAAAGTGACAAATTATTGTATACGGTTCGGTCGCTCGTTATGGTCCGCAATCAGTTGCCAGCGCAAGTGGTTAAGGCGTTTAATAGAACTGTGTTTAAAAATGTGATTTTCAGGGAAAAGAGATTCTGTTCGAGATTCTGAACGTTTCTAAATATAATACTATTCGTATTAAGGTAAAATTATATTCCCAATACTGAGAAAATAATTTCAAGTATATATAATCCAGGCAGAACAAATGATAAATTTATTACTTCTCAATAATTTCTATTCAGTGATATTACACCGACGAGTCTGAAAAGAAAGCGACGAATTATTGTATACGGTTCGGTCGCTCGTTATGGTCCGCAGTCCGTTGCCAGCGCAAGTGGTTGAAACAGTAAGTAGCTACTGTTGAATGCAGACGAAGAAAAAAATCAAAGGATCCGACTGCTCTGTTTTCCGTTCGTATGAAATGAGATCATCTCACTCGTGCCAAGTGAACATCAGAAGAACGCCGCTGAGAAGCGATCTCTGCCGCAGCCGGCCATCATCATCGCCGCCATAGAGCGATGGAACAGCGTGTGGTGAACGCAGTCCGTGGCACGCGGTCGATGTATGTATCTGTTCAACGACGAGACCGAGACTGGCTTAAAAGCCCCGGCGCGAGGCACAACGACGCTGGAAACGTGAAAAAGCCGAGCGATAGAGCGCGAAAACGGCGGCGCGCGCGGAGCCATAGGCCAGAGAAGTGTGGCGGGCCGGTGCAGCATGGACACACCGGCACGATAGGGAGGAGGGAAGCGTATGCGAGAGGGGGTGGGAGAGAGAGTCAGAGAGAGAGAGAGGGAGGGGGGAGAGAGAGAGACCATGTCCTACCCCAACGAGCACGTGGCGGCAAAGACACTTTCATCATGTAGTCCCTCGGAGGCGAACGAACACGTGGATAGCGTTCGACGCTCTCGAAGAACGTCTCCGCGCATGCGCGGTGTAATTCATACTGTCAAGGTCAAGCAAAGTCGTACGATTACAGCCGAGATGGGGCATCCGCGTGTGCCGGTGCTGCTATGCTACCTAATCGGCGCCAGTAAATCGCTCGCGTATATACGCGAACCTCGCAGGCGAGCGTGTTCCTCTTTCCACGCTCTTGTCCCATGTTTCTTGCTAACTTGCCGCTGTTCTTACATTCCTGTATCGGCAGCCTTAGCGACACCCCCCCTCCCGAGCCCAGAAAGTAAAAACGCGACGTCTCTTCGGAAATCTCGAGACTCGAACGTTAATTTGTCGGATACTTTAGGGGTTGCAAGATCGTAAAGTGTCACCTTTGAAACCCCGTTACTCGGTACATTGAAAAATCTCCATTTCCGAAACACCTCAATGTCTGCCTGTCCTGCATCTCGTCTTTCTTGCTAGATGACGTTCTGTACTGTGATTTCTCTGTGCTTCTAGTTCCAATGGCAATAGCCGAGCGCGAGTATGCAAAGTTTGGCGAGCGAGGAGAAGTTGGTTGGGATTGTTCAGGACGTTAACTCGTTCGCCGACGGTCGCGCTCCTACCGACCCCAGGACTGCACACGATGAATGGGATGTTTTGTGTTATTGTCCGTTTCGTCGTGCGGCGCGCTTGACAATGATGGCGCTTGCGGTGCATTGTTTCTGGTGGTGAAAGAGGATAATGGTGTATTGAGCGTGAATGGTGTTGATGATGGATGTTACGCGTTCTATTGGTTATGCATTACGGTTTTACTTGGATGATTGGAGCGGTAAGACTATAATTGGCAAGTATTGAATATTAATCTTTGGGTGCGCGGGCATTTTAATGGCGGATGCGCGCCTAACGATATAAAATACCACGTGTTGGATATGTTTACTTTTACTGCCCGTTAAAAACCAATGACTGTGATATTCATTCGCCCAGTCATGCGTTTCATTTTGTTTCGAGACAGTTTCGTAAAACTTTCGATGAGTCGTGAGCTGAAAATCTAGCTTGTTTCAGAATTCTCCGTTACTCTGTAATAAAGATGACGTGAAATTGGACATAGCTCGGACCAGGTTTCTATGATGATTTTGCTCAAGTTTGCTTCGTATTCCTAATAGAATTTTTTCTTATGAAATTTTGTATTATTATTATAGTCTCATAACAAGAGAGACAAGCCTATTCAATATATTCTGCAAGAAATCATTCAAATCCCTTAAAACGCATCATCGTGCAAGTCTATGAAATTTTCGTGGAGAAAATGATCATTTTGATACATACAGCTTATGATGCTGTAGCTTCTTAGAATTACTCTCAGTAAATCTTCCATTTGATCACATCTTACAGTCGCAATTTTCATTCTCATATAATTTCTTGTTTCCATTTCTTTCTTTTTCTAACCATTTTTCAATTAAACGAGTCGAGTGGAGGAAATCGTTGGTTCTTTCCGTAAAAGCTGCTTAGGGTGTGTCACGAGGGTCTCTCCCTCTTTCTATATGGTTTCTCTTGATCAAACAAAAAGTTGCTGCAGGTTGAAGTAGATTCCTGTTGGCTTCTTTGTTACGACTGGTTACTAGTTCTTCAAGGCGACTTCCCTTTTCTTACCTGCCTTCCCCTTTGATCAAACGAAACGCTGGCCTTAGGTTCAAGCGAATTCCCGTTGGCCATCTTTGTACAATTGTTCGGCAGTCCGAACGCTGCGCGGAACAAAGGAATTTTCCCTCGACGTAAAAGTGTCGCGCAGAAAACGGAGAGAAGTAGAAACTTATTTGAGATTCTTTGATTCGTCGCGTTGATCTTGTTGAACTATTTCTCATGTATTTAAATTTGGTGTTCCTGTAGCAAATACCTAGGCGTATGTTGATTGCATGCTCATACGATATTTCAATATTGTATCAGCTATGTTTTCGTTCGATGATAAGGCAGCTCCGATACAAATTGAGATAACACGTATTAACAATTAATAAGAGGTTGAGATCGTTCGTTTTCGAAGGTTTCAGGCAATTCTTTCAGTTCTCTAACTCCAACGTATCCTGACAAATCTTGCATATCTTGCAGTGTTTATACCAGATAAACTGCTCGCGACTCAACTGCTTGGTAGAATGCCCGATAAGATCAGGTAAAAACCATAAAACCTTGTCTGCGTGTATTTATCTACGTTATCTACCCGTCTCTGTCTTTCTTTCTTTTTTTATTTTTTCATTCTTATCACTTTCTTACGTGCGAAAGATTTCTCAATTCCAGAAGCATTGGTGTTAAGTACCCATCAAAACAGTTGAAACTTTGGTTTGGAAAAATGAAATCATGAAATAATACGTATCGAATCACGTTTGTTGCAACATATATTCTAGAATTCTTCAGATCCTTTAGAAATGTAGAACGACGAGAGAATTGATCCAGTTTATCCTGATGACCCAGCGTGGAGGAAAAATATCCAACTGTTCCACCACACGCCGTTTGCAAAAGTCATCTAAGCGACAGACAATTTTTAATTCTGCGTGAACTCTTGTGAAAATTAATTCTCGCTGGAGGAATTTCTTCGTTGGCTCGTTTTAACTAATCGACGATTCTAGAAGCTTCGTAGAGACACGGCTTACGTACGTCCACACGTTATAATAAACGCGTAATCAGCGCGCAACGCTTTGTACAATTCGCAACAATTTCAGTTCGTTTCGTCTCGTATCGTGACTCTTCGCAGCTGGTTGGGATGTTGTACACCTGAAACGCATAATTGTTGTTTAGCTCGCGCGAAAATTTTTATCACGCGCCGGGAGACTTCGCACCGATAATAAAGTACATATTTCGTAGCAACTCCGGTCCATTTCCGCTGTAAATTAAAATTTCGTTCATATGAAATGACTAACTCATAATTTTTTTTATATATATTTTATTTTTTTTTAGATATTATATATACATTACAGATGCAAAATAATGTATTTTTAAAGGTTTAAATGATTTCTTATAAAATACATGAACAAAAGTTTGTGTAATGGTCACTTTAATGTCTCTGATGAAAACTCTATGCTTCAGTCCTTGGTAGTTTGTGTTGAGACGATACCGAAAGTAAGCATTGAAACTCTGATTAAATTTAGTGCGAAATTTAGCCAGAAATATATCTTTTAGAAAATGTTTCACGCTGGAGATATTCACGTTGAACTATTTATAGGAATAACAATATTGAAAAGTTATTTCTGTGAGACGCGAATGTGACTCCAATTTGACGAGGTATGAACAAGGCTGGAAAATGCTGATAAACAAATTTGCAGACATTTCTTTTAAAACATGAATATATATTAGAGACATATCGCTAACATCAATGAGAAACGATCGCGATATCATGGTTTTTCTCTTGGTATTGAGTGACTGACACGTTGTAATTGAACGTGTGTTGCAGCATGACAAATTGCAACGTTATTTAATTACGCGGAACAATATTAATCAGTTGTGAATTTTTACGTAAACTCCGCGCGAAAAATGTCGCGTTGTTTCGCATCGCGATTGCTAATAATTTAAAGCACTGTTATATAATGCCGTACTATTAATTTATTTCGGCTTTTCGCATGTTAAATGTCGCGCCAATTTTCACAATCGTGATCCAGATTTCGAATCCAAGTTAATCTCGATGCCGGTTTAGCCGTTTAAGCCGGTTAAAAGAGTTAAATTAGCTCGTTGAAATACCATCCTTTTCGTTTATCCATCGCTACTTCCACATTTATACCTTTGCGCGTTGTATTATTATTCACGCGTTTTGTATTTTTCCTAAAACACTTGTGTTTTATACTTACGCAACGCCACTTGTATTAAAAGTATACAACAGAAATAATGATGATACGTCAGTTTCTCGTATGTAAGATAATGGATGTTCTTTGAACGAGCAATCTGTTTTAAACTGGCCTTGGCAATGAAATTCAACAAGCTAGGATTCTAAAGCATGCTAAAAATTCCAAGTTCGAAAATTTATTAACGAGCATGCGTCGTGTAATTTCGGACGTATGCTTAAACATGTTAAAGTCGAATCGATCGACTAGAAGTTTTTCAACCTTTTATCCAAAGTAAATTCGTCGCAGTGTGCGCGAATACTTTCCACGTCCATCTTCTTTGATAAAAGTAACAAAAATGTTCAAAGATCGTGTTAAAATCGTCGAATCGAAAAAAGGTGAGATCAAAATGAGAAAAAAAATACAGCTCGTTGGAAGCTGCACAAAATTTCTATTAACACATTGCGTACCGCACTCGGCGCGCCCAACCTGCTTCCAGGGCCCGCACATTTTTGGAGCAACAGGGAAACGATGCATGTATGCACTTCTTTAATTCACATTGATAAAATATTCTTAAATATTACTATATAGTAATATTTAAGAATATTTTTTTATAGTAATATTTAATAAATAAATAAAAATAAATATTACTATATATTTTTTTATAGTAATATTTAAGAATCTATTTATTATGTATTTCAGATTTTAACTATTATTTATTTTATATTTATATTAACACGTTGAGGATGATATGCTCTGATAAACATGTAGCCTGTATTTCCTGGTACTTTTTAATATTAATTAAATGAATTATTTAATATATAATTGAAAGGGTTCAAGAAAATGTATAGCATTTTAACCAGTGTATTATTTTATTAATAATGAAAATTATTAATTATTTTTCATTTTAGAGGATTATAATAAAAGGAGATTATAATAAAATGAAAATACCTCTAGCAACGTTTCTTGGTGTGGTATGTTAAGAAACAATTTCCCTATTTGAAAAATTATATAACATTATAATATATAATTGTATATATATATAATAATGTGTACAATATTATATATATAATGTATATAATATTGCATATATTGTATATAATATTGTATAATATAAATTATATATAACGTTGCCTGGGTCGTGTCCCCTGCAACACAAAACAGCGTTCCCAGTCCGCAACAGTTGAAAAATGAAAGACGCGAATTCGCGTCTCCCGTCCACAATGTGTTAAAAAGAAATTACTTCCGTAACTTCGTTTCGACCCCATTCAGCTAGTTTTTAGCAATGAAGGCTCCTCCGGGGTCATTCATTTCGCGTTCATTGACTGATCGAGTACAGCGTCTCTCCCCACCAATTCTTGGAATTAGGATTATCTCGATCTACGTTGCCTTATCGTGCGTGAAACGCAACGCAGTACGAAGCCAGCGATACCTATATTTCGGTACAAACGTTTCTCAGAAGTCTTGCCCCTCATATTTATTTCCACTTTCGGTCCTGACTTTGAACGCTTAAGCGAGGACTATATTTATTGCGCGACGCGTGCTGCGTTCGAGCAGTTTTGACGAGAGGCCGATGTCGCGAGGTCGTCCACAGTGGGGCGCCACATTCTCGATTCATAAGGTTGAACGTCGCGACGACGAGAATAGAAAAGGAACGGGCGCGGATCCAGAGAGCACTGACCCAGTATGTTCGTCCGTCGTCGATTTCACTGTTGTGTTCCGTTTGCGACGAACGCGGCGTGCAACAGCAAGAAACCATCGTGTCCCGACGATATATTTCATTATGCCTATTGCGTCGTATGTGGCGTCTGCTCTCCGATTGTTCGTCGATTTTAACTTTGTTTTCGACCCTCGGTAATTAATACGCGACGACATGTCTGGACGTGTTAGGTGCGTGCCACGCTTCTTATGTTGCCCGACCTAACCTCGAAATTTAAGTGCATCGAGCTACGTGACGAGGTAACGCATACTGTTTCCTTCTGTTTGTTCTCTTTATTCTATACTCGAGCTTTATTCTATATTCTGCGTGTGTGTTGTATGATGCTGATTAATCTTACACGATATATGTATATAGATGAGAGATAAATTGGCGAAACAATAATGTCAGCAGAAATATTTTCATTCGATCGAAATACCGAATAATATCACAGGCTTCTCCAAAATTCATTTTTTACGATGTGTGTACATTAAGTAACAAAATTCCAAATCTCAGAATTGTTTGATAGCGATTAAAAAGCAAATTTTATCTGTATAATATTGTACAGATATATCGCGGAGATATGTGAAAAACGTAACGAGCAGTTCAACTCGCTTCGCCAAAGTGTCACCATGACTTGTGGGTAAATACACGTGCAAGTTTCAAAGTTTCCTTGTCGTGTCCTCGGTGTTATCGTATAATTTACAAAACCGACCTGATATCGCGTATTTTCTCTCTTTTCACCTCGTTTTATTATTCTGTTACTTTGCAAAATTACACGTTGCCGCAACGTTCAGCCTATTTGAGCTGGCAACTGATTGCGGACCATAACGAGCGACCAAACGTCGTATACAATAATTCGTCGCTTTCTTTTTGAATATACTCGTCGGTATATGACATCACCGGATAGAAATGATTGAGAAGTGGTAAATTTATTATTTGTTTTGCCAATTTTGTTATATACTTAAAACTGAGAAAATATTACAATTTTGGAACAAAGAAGAATTCTCGACCTGCTTTCTCCTTTGTTCTTATTCTTTCCTGTATTTCCTTCCATTCTCACTTTTTTCCTCTGCCGCGACACACGCTTTCACACAAGCGCCCGCGTAACACCTGAGTTATTATTTTTTTTTTTTTTTTTTACCGCGCATCCAAGAAAATTTATGCACCGCCGCGGTACGTTTCATCTCGCGTCCCGCTACCAGGAATTCTCTAAGAATCGCGCACCCCCATTCTATTTATCCCTACCTTCTGTATTCATCTCGCGGCACCGACAGATCGTACATTTTCGTCTTTCGTTTCTCCCTTGCATGTAGATTCGCCGCCGGACCCGTCGAGCTTTCACGGAACGGAACCGCAAATTCGTTGGCCAGGCGCCGAGTCGTTTACGGCTCGGCCGCCTCGAATATTTTCTCTTCGTCGATCCTTCATTCCCGTATCTAAGCACGTCACGTTGCGTCGTTCTCCGATACGACGGTATGACGCGCGAGCGTGACGCGATTTCTCATGGAAGAAAGTCGAACGTGACAGACGCTTCGTTGACGCTACATGTGCTACCAGTGTTTCACACGCAATTTGCGAACGAATCGTGAAAATTTCGTTTGTCGATGGTTGTGACTAGTTTCTTGAATCCCGAGTAACAATATAGCTGGTGGGTAACGTTAACGTCGATGAATCACTTGGCGGAGGCACGTTCGAGCGAAAGCGCGAATCCTTTGCTTCTTCACTGTAAGGTCACTCATTAGCGCGAATAACGTCATATTTCTGTAGTCACTAACGACACGTCTGACACGTGATATTTCAGCTAGTTGGTAACTTCTACGAATGTTCAAATGCTTATAAACATTTAAAAATGCAAGCATTTACGAACAAATTTTATTTAATTAGTTTCTTCCAGTGGCGTTTCAATCAAACAGGTATCCAATTTCCAATCGCGGACAGTATATTGGGAACTGAGATATACTTTTGGGTTTCGAAGAAGCGAAATGGTCACTTTGAAAAATTGTTCGAATCTTTGAATAAAGCGAGAGAGAGATTCATAGTACTCTTCCTCTTTCTTTTTCGCAAGAACGTATGATGTACGACGTACTGAAACGGTCTTTCTGTTTGGTGTTTCAGGTGAATACCAGAAACGAGTGGGCATCGTTATGCGAACAATTCCATCTACCCAACGGCTGCGTGAACAGCGGGGTTGGCCTTAAACAAATTTACCTTAGGTAAGTGGCTGAGACACGTTGCTACCATCGATCACTTTATCTTAGAATCATCTCCGGCTCGTACATCATGCACAAAGCAAAGTGAATCGCGAGGTGGTATATTTGCATCCAAATATATTCTTGGATTTTAGTGTATACTGCATTTGTGCCTGAGAGCTAAGTTGGGATTTGTGCTTATAAGAAAGAATTGATAGGAAACGACTATTAGTGATTTCTATAAGCAAGCAGTGTTCAAGTATTCCATTTAGCTCTTTTTCATTCTACAATATTCAGCTTTGATTCGCCAATTGGAAAAATTTTTGTCGTAGAAACAGGATAAATAATATACATTATTTTGTAAGGTTTAAAATTATTGTAATTAAGTAGGATCATAGAATGAATGTCTAGAACTATTCGGTAGCAAAACTGAGAAAGAATCAAGTCCGTGTCTCTATAACTAAATACAACAAATGACAGACATAATTAACCCTCAGTTACTGGCTATTTGAACAACAACAACAACAGCTGGGTCAAATGGTTAATCGTGTTGTGACGAAAGTTTCGTAATAAATTTCGCTGTCCATTACCATCTTAACATTATCTATTTCAATTTCTTATTTAACAAAAAGCAAGCAGATGAAAATGATCCGACGGTTAATAAATTCGCCAAAGATTGAAGATTCACGTCTGTATGGAAATTGTCTTTCTTCTTGAGGAAACAGCATACAGAGATTGGATGTTACGAGCAACGGCGCAACGTAACAATTATTTTGAGTTTCTTCAGTGTTGCGACGTTCGCCCTCAAGAAGCCTGGTGCGAGCGAAAAATGAGGTTTGGGCTGGAAATTTTGATTTGGGAGGAGAGTCGCGTCGATCGTCACAGTGAGGCACGATGCTCCATTATGTCTGGCAGTCCGCGAGCGTCTACGAGAGAGTAGGAGAGCGGCGACGTTTTGCCGTACTGTCGGCAACCGCGTATCGGGGCACACTCTGCTACCTAACGCCCCACCACCGCCGGCATTTTCCGTATCGTATAGTACGTACGTTCGTTCGTTCGCTCATTCATTCATACTGGCCTCGCTGACGAGAGCCACGTGGTTCCTGAGTCGGTGTCCTCTCTCTCTCTCTCTCTCTCTCTCTCTCTGCAACCTTGTTACCACCGTGCGCCGCTTGCAAACAAGGACGCCGGTCGATTCTGTCGCTTCTTCGCCGGCTCTTTTGGCGGCCACTCTCCCTGTTGACTTCACGCGATCGCGAGGCTCGCAGCTCTCAGCTTGACCCCAACGGCAACGATAGATTTTCTATATTTAGATATTAAAAAAGTGAGACAGCTTTTCGTTGCACTGATGCTCTGCTATTAGCGATCGTCGGCATCAACACATTGGCGCCGTGATTGGAGCTCTCGGAGAGAAAGTGGCACAAAAGACCCACTGTCTCTGACTTGTCTCCGCGCTTGATGCGAAACTGCGTTGCGAATTACTTGTACGTTCAAGAATTGAAACTAGGAAGTACGTGCAGGAATTGTTACTAGGAAGAGAAGTTTGTACTTCTTCCAGGGAAACGTAAGTTCCATGTATTGTTTCTTGGTAAAAGAATGCATTTGTATTGTTCTTCCATCGAGTCCTTTATTTGAATAAATATTTGATTACCCGCGCGAAAGCACCGCCGTTCCACCTCTGTTCCTGCTGCAGTTGCAGTTCACTCTACATAGAGACATCTGTTCTCAGACTTTCGCAACTTGATTCTTTTATTACTTCTATTCAACTCCCCTATCTGAGACATGGATCTCTAGGTCTGCAACAATTGATCTCTCAAGAGGATGATGTAAATTATCTAAAAGGCGTGTGATGATAAATATTCGCACAAGTTACTGCATAGATGTAGATTGTCCTATCAGCAGGAAGAAATAAATCGCACGGTTCTGAATAATTCTCGAGGAAGATGTAATCTTTCAACGTGAATTAAAGTTACGCAACTGCTAACTGTGTTCAAGCAATTCGAGAGTGTACAACAGTAGTTCCACTCTCTACTGGTTGGCAGTTGTCAACCGTAGCAACACTATCTTCGAGAAACTGTAAAATGAAATTGTGAAAGAATAAAGTCTGGAGAGAAAACGTTACCGATTTGTATGTAACACGGCACGTTTAACACATTCGGAGCAAACTATCCTAATTGTATGTAACAAAGCCGCTGTGTCGGGCAACACCTACCTACAAACAAGCAAGTACTTGTTCTCTTCGTTTTGCATTTGTAAACACAGCGTTTTCTTGGCACCCACGCCGAGATTCATCGTTATACATAGAGCACGATTTCTACGATCCCGAAGTTCGGTGCTTTTGCAATAAATATTTTATTACGGTTTTTAAACGCGGTGAGCAGTGCAGCGTGTTACATCGAATATTATATTTAATCTTTTACCGACTGGAATTACGGTAACACGAGCTAGAATTTGTAACCCGCGTAAGAGTATGTTAAGAGTCAGTAAAATGGTGCCATAGAATCTTACGAGCACACTTGTATTATTATTTTATGATATATACATGGTAGATTATTATGATTATGTGGAATGAAGTACCATGTAGTGTGTATGGATAAATATATAATTGCAACATCAATCGTAGAATTATCAGTGTGCAACGTTTACTTAAATATATGATGATTCTAATTAAAGTGGTATAATGGTAGTAAATAGATATAATCATGTTTTCGTTTCATAATACAATAAATAAAAGTGATGACAAACCATGTAACTGCCGAAACCGAAAGATCCGAAGCTGGAAAGTATCATGATGTTAGTGTTAACGCGTTAATTGTCGCATCAGCTATAAATGTTCATAAAGTTGACTTAAAGTTGGCGGTGTGTATGCGTGCTCGACGTACAGTTCGAACAGCGTAATCCATAATACGTGTATGTAGTTTCAAGGATGAATTAAACATCATTTACCTCTGTGTTCTAATAGTTCTTGTTACAAACTAGATTCCACAAACTGTGATCCACAAGAAATGTTTATAAGAATTTCCGTACAAAAATACAATAACGTGCTATTTTTATAGATCGATTACAGGTATTCAGAAAGAAGTGTAAAGATCTGTCATAGCATCGAAAGAAATCTTGTAATGTATACTTAAGAATTGTACAATGATGTTGATTACCTATATCCAACGAAAAATGTGTATAATTCTGCTGTACCTGCAATGTTAGAAACCAGGTTTTCATCATTAAATTAGTCACTACAATTATTTTCATTATAATACATTTTTGTTTTCAGCGTTTTATAATACATATGTAATAAATACGTACTAATTAATAAATTAATTAACGCTGTGAGATTGATAAAGGTACACATAACTGTTGCGATTGATATAAAAATATGTACATCTCTTCGTGAAGTGTAATTCTTTCTGACGTAAAATTACAAAATTCAATTCATCGTTGTACAAAACTTTAAACGAACTTCTTGGTCAAGTGTTCCTATTACAAATGAATCTTTTTGTCACTCGAAACAACGTGTTGGGTTAAGTTATGCGAACGTTACAATTCATATTTTTCTGTTAACGACAGACAACCAGTTTTAGCCTTACTCCTTTTCAAGTGGCTTTCAGTTTTACGGAAGGGAGGAAATTACAAGCTGTGAAAGTGCTAATTAATTCTACCATCACGTTGACCACCACGTTCCCTGTGACACATTAGTAGAGCAAGTGGTGGCAATTGCTAATCTTCACGATCAAAGTATCAATTTTTTTTTTTTTTTTTTTTTTTTTAGATACTTTTATCTCATCTTTGTGAAAAATATCATGTTTCATCGATATTAGTGGTGAAAAGAACTTGCATATTTCGAGACGAATGTCACATTTATGTGAAATCATCTGTTACATGAGTGGATTAATGGCTAAATATTGACAAATAGAATGAAGAAAAGAAGAGTAATTCCTAACTGGTAGCGTTGGGCTATCAAGAGCCATTGATACCTTAATCGTGGAGAGAGTAAAATAAAAATAATGTTAAATAATTTTAATAATTTATCTCAATAATGCTATTTGAGACAGAAAAAGGAAAGCAAGAGCAAAGCAGAAGGCAAAGAAAGAATAAAAAGAATAAAAGGAAGAGGACAAGATTAAAATCATCATCATTTCCTCGTTCATTCGACGAATCTCAAAACTTTGCACTCTCTGACTACGAGGATTCTCGAAATCCTGGAAACTCTCGGGAACGCGGGGTCACGTGTGTTCACAACGGCGCGAGATCCAAACCCGAGGCGATTCATTCATAGTTGATCGACGCAGAATGTGGCGAACACGTGACTGCTGCCGGATCCTACAGTCACCAAGAGTTCACCAGTGCCACCAACAGTAGCAGCACCAGTAGCACGCTGTAGCAGACGTTTCCTACTACATAATACTCGCGATCTATACGGCACACGAAGTACGGAGTCTACGGACACGGGGGCCAGAGTCGGCCAGTAGTCAAAGTGTCTATACTCAGTCTGCACCGAGCAACGGCCAATCAGGCTCTGACTGGGTGCTCCAACGCCTGCACCTTTCCGTACTCTACGTTGGTGCATGAATGGATCCACTACACCTACCCCCACTATTTTCTTTCGCCCACCCACGACTACATCTACTCTCCTCTTCTCTCTTCTTACCTCCCCCCCCCTCTTTATATCCCCTCTCTACCCCCCTCCCCCTTCTCTCCCTCTCTCTTCCTTTTATCGTTATTATTATTATCATCATTCTCGGGTAATTCTAACTTCACTGTGCAAGACTGTTTTCGTCCCACATGCGAAGTTAGTCTTCTTTGTTGCTGGTCGTGGTTAGTTCGCTTGGTTCCGCGCTGGTTCGTGGTTACCCTGTACACGAAACGTGCGTTCTACGATTCTGCTGTGAAGAGAATACCTGTGCTATCAACAATAGATCGGTACACGTGCCACAAATAGGAGAAAGCAACTGTGAGGTTATAATTCTCCTAAGTGCATTGTGCGTCCGTTGCGAAAAGATAGTAATTGCGATTAGCTAGCAACGAAAACAAGAGTACGTAATAAGTTGTAGAATCATGTTACCGCAAAATAGACTGCGAATGTTTATATATACATTACGTGTCATTTAAAGAAATGAAATCGGAAACTCTCCTTTCATTTGCATACATATATCATGAGATGTGCTCTATTTTAAGTGTTTCCACTATATGCATTTCGTGAATTTTTGTATTCTTAAAATTCTTACGAAAAAAAAAAAACATCCGCGATATGAAAAACAGTGCCAATCAGTACACGCTCTGGTGCAATTTTATTTCTCAAGATTTGCGTCTTGCTTTACATTTTACTAACATGTGTCAAAAGTCAACAGTTCGGAATATCTATAGAGGTTGAGAGAAATTCTTGTTCGTATATGGATTTCAAGCATTCGACGTAAAACTGAACGAAGAAGCTGACGAAATACACGAAGTGAATGAACGAAGATGGAATGGATGTTGTCAAAGGCAATACGTTCGAGTCATATTTTCTCGAACCATTAGCATTCGTTAAACACATGCACAAAGCATCACGTACATTTGTATTCCGTTACTCGTCTTTTGTGTCCGTAAAATCAGCTATAGAGAAAGAATCGTCGAGATAGCGTGTCTGTGTCTTCTGTCGAAGAACAACGGAGGGAGCATATTTATTCTAATAATCGATGCTTCCATGATATACTAATAATTGAGATATTTTCAGACAGATATAATTATTTTACACATAGGGTATCTTTGACGTGAAGAAAGTAGACAGTAATTTATTAACACAACATATTTGACTACAGAATATAATCTAGAAATTATATAATATAATAGAGAATATTTCAAAATAATAATAATCTTATGATTGAATCAGTTATTGTATTGTAACAGAGTTGTTTTGTTATTTCAGGTATTTGGACAGGTATGAGAAGGTACACTTCTTAGGAGAGGATGGCCAACAAGCTGACGACGATGACGAAGATTCCAGACACAGAAAGTGGTCTGCTAGGGCATTACACTCCGTTCCTCTTACTTATAATCATCATCAACACAATGTCGCAGGTAATCTCATACTTCTAACATATAGTCCATTCAACAAGCTGAGTCAGCGAAGGCTAAGAAACAGATACTTACGTAATTGGGACAAAAGTATGTCTGTCACTTTGCTTCAGATATAGTAACACTTACAATATAAAACAAAATATAATAATGCAGTATGGAACAAAATCGGAACCCACTGAACATTTTTGTTTGTTTCTGAATATATATAGTACAATACTTCACGTACCCTACGTATTGACTTATAATGGGGAATACATAGTTAATTATACTGAAAATCGTACATTTTTTATTAATTGCTAAGAAAGTGCTTACAGAAGCACAAGTGTAAAACTTCTAATCTCAAACGTTAAAGTAAGCTCTAGCGATGATCTATAAAAATCCGCTTCTGAATCTTCGTTCATTAGCCAAATAGGAGTTCCTTGCATTTATTGCTTGGGTTATATATTTTGTTTACCTCTTTAAAAATACAATAATAATTCTTTACAGTAACACTTACAATATAAAACAAAATATAATAATGCAGTATGGAACAAAATCATAACCCACTGGACATTTTTGTTTGTTTCTGAATGTGTATAGTACAATACTTCATGCACTCTACATATTGATTTATAATGGGGAATACATAGTTAATTATAATGAAAATCGTACATTTTTTATTAATTGCTAAGTGCTTACAGAAGCACAAGTGTAAAATTTTTACTCTCAAACATTAAAATAAGCGTTAACGATGATCTATAAAAATCCGCTTCTGAATCTTAGTTCATTAGCCAAATAGGAGTTCTTTGCATTTATTTCTTGGGTTATATATTTTGTTTACCTCTTTAAAAATACAATAATAATTCTTTAAAAACACAGTATCTCGTGTGATTCTCCGTTTCTTATTCTCATATGATTTCGTTATCGCACAACGCGTCAAATTTCTAAAAAGTCATGCTGCGCTTTCCAATCACATTTTTGCGAGCGCGAAGCTCGCAGCGTCTGCCAGATCGACCGCTGAATTTGCGATCGTTGCCGATAAACCGTTTTTGCCAACTTACGCCACCGTATTCGTCGCGCTGCATTTCACATGCACGTCCCACATGCTCCAACGACTTTCAAATGCGTATTCTACCGTGCATTTTTCCTCTATTTTCCTCGCTCTTTCCCGCTATCATCGACACATACACGAGCCCAAAAACATAAATACATCACGCGAACACGTGTGCGCGGGACGTGTATACGTGCCAGGTGCCACGGTTCAATAATTCGCCACGTTAGCAATTTCCGTTTGTCAGAACTTTTTCGTCCGACGTTCAGATCCGTTCGGGTTGACAAAAACCTGCCGATGTGCCAGGCAGCAATGCGTTAACAGTATTACACGCTCGGCGAGTACGTTTCAGATGCACCACATACCGGTTGTCCCCAAGAAAGAAGCACGGTTAGAGGTATATTCGTGCCTATTACTTTACTGTAACAACAACTTTTGCATTTGCAGCTGGATATCGAAAATTTTCTCTCTAGGACAACTAAAAAAATGCATGCGTCTAAACTAGAAAGAATTGTACGAGATGCGCCAAAAAAACGATGGAAAAGATATTCAATTCAAGATTATATTTTACTGAGAGATACTCCGATATGATTTCTTGCCCTTCGCTGAGCTGGTGTTTTATATATATTCGTTTAATCGAAGTAGGATTTTTAGAGAACTGTCTCTGATATTCGATCTCGTCTCCGGCATTCGCTTGTAAATTTCCCGTCGGGCGAAAAAAAAATGCTTCCGCGTGCAATTACATCCTGGCCCAATTAGTTCCAAGCGCGCGCGTTATCGTTCCGCGTTTCTCGGTAATTCGTTAACGACGATTTACGTTTCGCCGTTAATCTCGGTCGAAATAATGTTGCCTCTGGGGAGGGAGAATTGAAAGAAGAGAAAAAATTGTGTGGATGGAAAGACGGGAAAGAGAGAGTTAGAGCAGAGTCGTTGAAAGGCATGGCGCAGCGCGATGCAGCGGTGCAGCGGTGGCGGTAGAGGCGGCTCAAGTGCATCTACGAACGCGCGAACACGCGAGCGCAAAGGGTTCCAGAGAACCGAGAAGCCGAGCCCGTGGTATGGAAACAGGTGAAAGCTCCGAAACTCGTTTCATAAAAAAGCGCGTCGGTTAAGTGTGTTGCGAGCACATGTGCGCTCGCGCCATAAACGCACTGTATGCAGCATGCCGAGGCGGCAACGGGTTATTGACGTGCTTCTGTGGAGCTGTGTCGGCCGAGAGAGGGATATATAGAGAGCCAGTCTGGCTGGGAACAAATGCGTACGTGTACACGATACAGATGTATATAGATATATATATGTGCATCATGTGTACACACATATATATATGTGCATATACTATATATATATATATATATATATATATATATATATATATATATACACGTATACATATAGGTTGATGATGGGGCTTCGTGTGTCAGGGAGTGAGAGTAGAACGCGCACAACGTGTGCAAGATAATTTAATGGGCAATAATCATGACACACATAGAACCGCGCACACCTCCGTGGCCGTGCTCCGACTGTCGGAACGCGGGTCTATATTTTCTGCGCCTGCGTACGATCGACTATCAGCTTCGCACCGAACTGCTCGTCGTCACCCCACTTTTAACCCTCTTCTCGTCTCTTCGTTGCTCGTTCGTTTTCCTTTGCTGTCTTCCCACTACTTTTCGAGTACGACACGACGGACTGGGGAACGGTTGGATACCGAAACGCGTTCGGTAACTTGGGACTTTCGGCCGTTTCGGCGATGTCGAAACCGAATTCGCGGAAACTCGGCATTTCACTCGACCGCTAACAAACGATGACACCCGGTGGTTGCACGCTCGGAGACGTCGACTTTCCCACCACCGTAATCGACATGATTTTTTTTTATTAGACAGGAAAGCAGCCTTTTGAGCTACTGTTGTACAATTTTCAAAGATCCATTAGAAGATAAATAAATGCAATGCAAAAATAATACTATGTACTAATGAGTTATTTATATTAAAAAAAAATTTGAAGTATCATTAATTTATTGGATAATGTTCGATGTTCCAGGATCCTTTTGGACAAGTTTCGTCATAATCTGAGAAACAATATAATTATAGAAAACCGTAGAAAAAATTTTGCGACAACGTTAATAAATTCTGTGGAAATACATACTGTAAATTAGCAAATTCTCATAGTAATAAGTTCAATGTTTTTGGTACATTCTTTGAAATGAAATGTTAGTAGTGAAAAATGTTTCATAATTTTTTTTGTAAGTATGCCGTATCTAAGATAATTCTTCCTAAGTTGAAAAAGGACAGTCTGTGTTGCCGTATTTGGATATCACGTTTCAAAAGTTAGGCACTTTCTACGTTGTCTATAGATTTTCCCAGGAAAGAAGCGATAGGACGAGTAGTGACAAAGTCATTTTGGCATTAAGTTAATTAAGTACTGTTAAAGTAGTCGTCACTTTTATAATCATCATGATGCGTGATTTCGCGATGAAATAATGGGCGTGCACCCACAAAATCGATGCCGCTCGTTTAAGGAGCGTGTAGTATATCTGTGCAAAGTCGTCCTATCTTATTCGCGCGCGCTGCATGCGCGCGTTCATGCGTAACATTATATCGAGGCGTCGAAGTTGCGTGGCGCGCGCGCTAAACCATTTGTTAAGCATTCGCTACGCGTAGTCATTGAATTGAACTTCAACGATGTCACTGCCTAAGTTCGCCAACGTTCCCGACTCGTGCTTCCGTTTCTTCTGCGTCGAGTTAATTCGTTGTCGAACAGATGCGAACGGATGACATGTATGAAAAATATATCCATCGAAGGAACATTATTTCAGATAATTACTTCGCACAATAATTCTTTACTGATCTGATCCGTTTTAAACGAAATAATTTTGAAATTAGTCGGCACCTAAACGTTCGGCTGAGCAAACACAATTAATAAAACGATACATTCAATTTAACGAGTAATTAGTTGCTAGCAAGAGAATAAAACTGTGCATTACGCCAAAATGTTAAAGAGGCTGCATGCACGATGGATTTGCGATTTAATACTACGGAGGATTTTTGAAAACGTACACTTGACTCGAGCAAGGTAGTAATAAATGGTAGTGAAAAAAATATTCCTGGATTATAAGACGTAGAGACGCGTTAGTATATTTAAAGCTCGATAAATTAAGTTAGTACCGCGCAGCGAAATTTATATTTACAAAGCTAGAAAGTGAAATGTCAGTTCCATTGTCAGTTAGTTTGTACGTATGCCTCGCGTTAAAATTCATCGCGTTGAGCTTAGATTTCCCCCGCTGAAATCTACGTTTAATTTCATTGCGAGACCCAGTGTAGTCGCAGCTGACTAATCGGAATTACCCTAACGAGATGTAATCGAGTTCGTTTCATTTGTCCGGTTAGTTGCTTCGATCTCGTCGGATTCGAGTACGTGCATATTTGGAGGAGGCGAAGGAAAATTCCGGAAAATAAAAAAAATAAAAAAAATGAAACAAACATCTCCGGATCGAAAGGGAGATACAAAAACAAACGAGAGAGAGAGAGAGAGAGAGAGAGAGAGAGAGAGAGAGAGAGAGAGAGAGACGTGGCGGGAGCGAGAAAAACCGGGGTGTGATAAAGAAGCGTAGACAGAGAGGGAGACACGATGCGAGAGTCACAATCAATAAGCGTTTGCGGGGATAGGTGTTCCGTGAGTCCTCGATCCTCCCGGCGTAATACAGCGTTCTCCACGCTTGCGCGATGCTCCGTAGCTTCCGATTTTAACCCCCACCGACTCTTTTCAGCTTTGCGCGTTTGCCCCCACTTCCTCCTCGTCTTTCTCTGCCTTCGTTTCACTTGGTGGTTCTCTCCGGTTGCTACGTCGCCTGAATTCTAGCGTCATCCAGGTGAACCAGCTACCACTCTCCCACGATTGGTGACGTCTAGAGAGTCTAGACCGCGTGCCATCGATACATACCAGATGCCCTGCTCCATTACGTTCACCCACCCAGCGGCCGCCGGTGTAGCTTGTTACGACGCTTGTCCTTTAAGCCCAATTAGCGGCGTCGCGTGCGCAGCGCTCCCGTACACCGTGCGCGCATCAACTTGCCGATGAAAACACAATCCTCTTAACTTTCTCGAATTTTTCTCGCTTTTTAACGTGCATCCACTTTTTGTTGGACGCTGAATCGATCGACGGAGATCAGGTTCTATCGATTTTAATTAATTCGTGTCACTACTCTAATCGAGAGGGTAGAAAAGTACTTGGGGAGGGGGAGGGGATTGTTTTGAGTTTAAAGTATGCGGTCGGAGAGTTGTTTTGAATTATAAGTAACTTTGTTTGTCGGCTGAATGACTGAGATGTCGGTAGGTTGTTTTGAATTATTTGCTGGATTATATTTGTTGAAATTTCTTTAATATTCGAGCAGAATGCTATGAAAATGTTTAGGACGCAGTATTTAATGTAGAGATTTATAATCATCACGCGCCAAATGTCGGATAATTATACCTGGAACCTTGGAACCTTGGAACCTTGTTTCAGTACTTTTTAGTGTTTACATGGAGGAGAGAATTATCGAGGTTAAATTGTTCTTCCATCGCTTATCGATTGTTCCTCGGTTAAGCTGTTCATTTACGTGCGAGTATGTTGACAAGACGTAGGAAAAAAGACAACGCTGATGTATTCCTATCATTGTTTCGGCGAAGAAGAATGAGAAATAATCGTATTGTATCAGTACGTAACACGTACGTACTTGCGATAGCCTTTTCTTGCTATTGTAACGAGTATTTAGCTTTTAATTCGTCGTCGAAACTGTGAATTGTCGCGATAAGACTGTAAGAAGAAAATGAACTTTCTGCGTCGTCGGTTTACACACTATTTTGATCGACATGGAGAGCCGCGTTAAAACGGTTTGCGAGTGCCTCCTTTTAGAATTTTCGCCGACATTTGGCAGCGTGTCAAGTATTCTGCGCGGATTATTAACACGTGAACGTTATATGTACTTTCATGATGATAAATTGTGTTTCTCGTCTTATCTCGTCCCTGGTATAGAAATCTACCATTTCCGAATGATTATGAATGGAAATGATCGAGTCGAGTTAACAGAAATGGGAACAACAAGATTTTGACTAGAAGATGTAAAAACAAAACTAAATCAACTATTATTATACAAAACGAAACGCTTAAATTTATATCGTTATTTTACTGACTGTAGTCGAACTTAAAAGAAAAAAAAAAAAATTAAAAACATAGATGAAGAAGATAAGTACTGAACTCGTTCATATTGGTAGGATTATAGTTCGATTTAACGTTGTTCTTTTAAAAGCGAAATACCGAATAGTAGCCGCGTACTCGGAGTTGATAGGCATTATACGAGGAATAATTGTAGTTATTAAACACCATTCCCTAGATCGTGCACCGATGTGCAAACGTATGAATTAAATGTCATTTCAATTTTATTTCGCAACCAACAGTGATCGGTACAACTCTAATGATGCAACCTTTTAGAAATTAGATTTCTACGATTGTATTTGAATTGATGATGAAATTTTTCAACGTTTTCTTTAAATTCATTAGTTTCTCGATTAATAATTCGCATGTAGTATAACTGAAAATTGCAGTGACAGTACGTCAAGTATTATGATACTTTGTGTATCTTAAACGATGATAAAATTAGGTCGAGATGTAGTGCAAGGAAAGTTTCTGTGGTAACTCATAGCCCTGGAAGCAAATCTTCACTTGGCTGATCGAATCTGCCAAGAATGGCTTTTTCGATATGACGTTTTCGAAAGTGGTTCTTAATTATTACCAAGAATTGTCTCATCAAAATGTTACATATTCTATCGAATTGATCCATTATGCAATATTGGAACATATGAAAAAAGAAATCGATAAAAATCACTAGTATATATGTATATATAGCAGTTTGTCATACATCGATTGTATATCCTCTATCATTCATCAAAATTGACGTTTATTAATATTTACATTAAGTAGCAATGCATGATACACTGCTTTTGTTTTAAATAAAGCTAAGTGCCATTAGTTACAAATATTAAGCGTAATATTTCAGCGTTCGTAATTGTTTCAATATTCGAGTAATGAAAGGATAACTAATGGAAACATGAAAATAATGTAAAACAAAGAATAAGAAGATGAACGATATTTCTTTCACAATAAGTACATTGGCTGTTTAAAAACACAAAAGTCTCTATAGGTCAGTGTAATTCATTGGCAATTTTCCTGTTCTTTTACTCCTCTTTCCTCCTTTCATATTTATCTCTATCCATTCACTCAACACTCTTGAATATTTTCTGCATTGTCTGATTATTATTATTCATCATCTAATTTACACTGAATTTTCATGCTTACATCTTCCTGTAATGTGAATGTAGTCAGCAAATGGAAATCTTTGTTCATTACGGACAGCATGATAAAAAAAATGCCAGATTTGTGACAATGGTTACTCACTGTCAGTCCCATTCACTCCCAATGATCCATAGACTTACGAACTGACAAAAAGCAAAAAGGAAAAAAAAAAAAAAACTCACGAGTCTCTTTCTCTTGGGAGAAAAGAAATAAAAAAAAAAAAAAAAAAAAAATTGAACATAAAATTAAACACGTTACACAAGATAAATCATATCTTTTATCGCCCTGTTCAAGCAGAAATATGAAAGAATCCCGACGGGGCACAATTTTATTAGCGATCCTTTTTCTCGTCCTTTCCGCGCGCGCGTTTTTCGTTTTGCCTCGCTTCTCCTCCTCCTCACCCCTCCCCCCTCCGGCTTCCGCCGACGGATTCCGTAGTTTCCGGCAAAAGGTAGCATTTCTCCCGGGACGCGCGATATTGATCGCGGTTTTGCGGCTGAAAAAGATTACCGCGATTTGCGATAATATTGCAAGTTCCAGTCTGTTCGTTGCCTTTACACGAACCTCGTGACTATGCCGTTAGAAAAAGAAAAGACAGTCCCGCGCCAGATTCAGCGTTGTCTGAAACACGTGCAATTCTAATCGACGTAAAAAAATTATTCTCGTCCGATCGAAACTCGTACAGGTGTGATATGTTTGCTTGTTCCAAGGATCGTACGAGAACGTACACACGTGCAAGAACGTACTTTCAACGATCGTACGATATCATTTATGACAAAGAGATGTTTTTCTATGTCTGGTTGAATTAATAAGAGTGCATATCAATTGCTCTTTACGTAATTTCATTGGTTGATTTATTAGTACGAATTTTTTTCTTTATAGATAGTCAAATGCCCGCATTACCAGACGAGCGATAGAAGTAGTTAATTTTAGTTATTATTGTACCCTGCAATTATATTATTAATAATCTCTTGGAGTGAAGGAATATTTACTCTTCGATGCCTTGCATCTCGTACGCATATTTCGTTGAATATCTCATTGAAAAATTCATCGCGAATACTGTAATTATTAATTTCAATTTCAGAAATAATAAACGAAAAGAATTATTTTAGTGAGTATAATTATCTAATTTTGCATTAGTTTAGTTTGATGATTGGGCTTTCCTTGTTCGGATTTGCCAAATTAAACTATTTCTAGGTTAATCTGTATAATTTTACTAAATATATGTACGTGTCAAAAATGTTAAACGTGGAAAATTTGCCGAGTGGATCGTGCTGTTGTCAATTAGTACAATTTGTTGGTTAAGAAGGCGCGTTTTCCGTTCGATCCAGGTATTTTCGTTGCTTTGTAGAAATCTGGCCCTGACCTGGTGTACAACCTACTTACACTCGTGATTTGTCGATCACACCAGTTGCATGAGGCGTCGTCGGTCAGTTAGCAGATCTTCTAATCTTCCTTCATTTATAAAAGAACCATTTACGATACAGTGCATAAACACATGCCCATTTAAAATATGCCCATTTCTTTAATACCAATTTTACATACGAAATTTGCAATGGGTAAAATTAAATTAAAACCAATTTTTAAAAAAATATAATGGAAATCTAACGAAATTAATTTTGAAAACGCACCGGCTAGAATAAATTCAGTATGATTTAATTAAATTAAAATTCTGCTATCACTGACCTCTTAACTTAATAAAGATAATTTCCATCTCTTTGACTATGACGAAACTATACTAAATTCTCCATTCAACTGGCCACTCTCTAACTCTGATAAAACTCAAATAAGGAATTGACTAAACTTTCATTTCTGCTGCATTGTGCCGTACACAAGCAGTGAAATCAATCTAAAGAAGAGCAAATGCATAATAAGTACACGGCAACGTCAATTTATTAGTTTTAGTACTTCAATTGAATATGATGTTATAAGTGAATGTTCATAAGGACATGACTTAAATTTAAATACTCTTATATTAATACATTATAGACGAAAAATACAAATGATTTTAAGTTTTAACATTTATAGAAATTTGAAAGAAGAAATTTATTTTAATAAAATTATTTTTGTATTTTACAATTTTGTACAACTAATGTACAACTACGGTATTTTTCCTTTCTTGCATCATTGATCAATTATGATAGCGGAGAAACGTTGTTAAACGTTATTAATAACGTTCTGAGAAGCAACTGAACGTTAATCGTGATAAGTAGCTCGATAAGAAGAGATTTTGATCGCATGAGATGATTAGAGTCTTGTGAACTAGATTCGCTTCTTCGGCGTGTCTGATTATTATCTTAATCTGTGCAAATTTTCGACATCGTATTTGACGTGGCTTCGTATTAATAGAAACAAAAATTATTTGATATCATTAAATTCACTTTTCTTTTTTTTTTTTTTATTTCTTTAGTAGAGTATTTCACTTGCCAAATATAAATTAATACAGAAATAATGTTTCTTAACATTAAAAAATTTCTGTACATATCAGATAAAATATGGAACTATAAAAAACAAAAGTCTTCTTTGCACGATAAATATACTGCGAGACCATTTAGCAAGAAGAGAAAGATTATATAAAAAATGTGTTCAAAAGAAAGTTTTTTTTACATCGTAAACCTCCTGCTATTAGCAATAAATTAACTTTCTATTTTTCACGTGTCTATTCTAGAATCTCTTCGTGATTACAATGGCCTTTCGTCGGATCTTTACAAGCCATCCAACTATGATAAACTCGCGCTGTCGCTTCTCTCGCCTCTTCCCAACGAGCAGGACTTTGCCATCAACGTCTGCACGTTGCTGTCGAACGAGGGCAAACACATCCTACGTCTCGACAAATATCCCCGTCTCGTGAACATACTTTTGGCGCACGCGGGTGTCTTCGACTCACCGGGCACGCGGCAGCTCTTCATCGAGGTCTATTCTCGCGTGAGGAACTACTCGATCAACTCATTCTGGTCGGATGTCCTCGACTCCCAGGACGTAATAGATCTTACGAACGAGAGGACATTCATGAAGAAACCAACCGTCAGTCCACAGACTTTTTCCAGACGAAAAATCTTGGAGAAGGAGAAGCAGAACAAAAGCGCCATATCAACGGAGAACGATGAAGCTTCCACGTCGATGGAAGTCGACGGAGTAAGATAAAATGAGATATTATGTGTCTTAATTATTGCTAAATTTTACCCTTGGAAGGAACTTTGTATTTGTAATCTCTAATTTAAGTTTTTGACGTAGTTTCAAGTAGTTTGCTTTGCTTTGCTGAGTTATATCATATTGTAAATACTTTAGTTTCTTTAAATTTCATAAAAATGTAGAATCTAGGTAAAATACACAATGAATTCTTGGGATGTCCTTTCATAGTTTAAATATTAAGCGATAGCATTGAATAATGTAAATTTATTGAAAAAAATTGCAATTGATTCTTAATAGATGAAGCAAAACATATGAATAAGAATGGTACTGCATTATTTACATTTGAATGAGATTTATTTATTATGAATATATACATATGTATGTATGTGTCCATACAGGTGATTCCAGACTGTTCAAGATTAGATCCAATCGGGTTGCATCAAGATGAAAGTTTGAAAGATCAAAACCAAAACTCGATAAAGTTTGAAGAAGAGGATAAAGATTTGTTTTGTGTTGGACGAACGCTAGGAACGCAAGATCCTTATGGTCAACGTGTGCTACAAATAGCATCTATCTTGCGAAATCTAAGTTTCACTCCAGAAAACGCTGCTGTATTAGGGAGAAATCTATGTTTCTTAAGATTCGTATTACTCTGCGTGAGAGCAAGGTGGAGTAATTTACATCAACTCGGTTTCGATATACTAGGGAACATAGCGAATGAAATAATCTTAAAAGAAGCTGGCGAGAGGATAACGGATGTTGTATTGTCATGTGTGGCAAAGGGAATTGAATCCCAAGACAGGTTTATCGTTATTTCCTGCTTGGAGGTGCTTAATAAAATTAGCCAACAAGACAGCAATGAAGAAATTGTTAGATTTGGGTTAGAAGACAATGTGTATGAACTTATATGCAGGTGAGTGAATGTTCTTCCATAAATTTCAATATATATAAATCTTTTATTCAAATAATATTCTAGCATTTTTTGTAAAGAAAAATATCTTTCTTATATCGTTTATTTATAAACTTTAATCATAAAAATTTTTCCAATATACGTACATACTTCACATTCATAGAAAATTTATAAAACTTATGTTTCTTTTTACAGGTTTTTAGCTCTGAACGACATAGCTCTTCTAGTATATACCTTGGAATGTTTGTACGCGTTGACTTCGTTAGGTGAAAGGCCATGTACTAGCGTCGCGCGGGTACGCGGAGCTATCGACACATTAGTCGCACTTGTTACTGTAGAAGCGCAAAGTTACGGGCCAAAAGCTTGTATTTTGATGAGAGTTATCGAAACAGTATCCACGGTAGCACCACCGCCAAATGCTACTCAAAACACTCCAGTTACTGCTACTGCTCCAGCAGTAACAGTGTCCTCGTCTGTACCGTCTACTCCGGTTACAGTTACTGCGACACCAGCTCCTGTTAGTCCAGCACCTTCGCGACCAACGACTCCAGCTGCGACTGCAACAAAATCTTCAACGCACAGTACGTATAAAAATAATAAAATAATTCTCAAAATAAAAGCTAAATGACGATGATAATGATATTCCTCTTTTTATATCTGTAGAAGCAGTGGAAACGAACAATTCACTTCAACAGCAACATGCGCATCAACAAATCATACAGGAAAACGAGCAGTTCGCTCTAAGTTGGTTGAGAGCTACTTTTGAACCTGCACTAGGTGTACGCATAGAACAGGAAGAATTATACAAAAAATATCTTGGTTGCTGTACAAAGATCGGTAGAAGAGGTGTTATTGCTCCACTTCATTTTCCAAGATGTGTTAGGTAATTTCTAAATTTTGGTTTAGTGGAACAAGATAACGTTCGTATAAACTGTATCAGTTTATTGACATAAATCCACTTTTCTACAGATCTGTATTTGGTGGAAGCGTCGGGCCAAATCCGTTGAAAGGTGAAACAAGTGGTACTCAGTATTACGAAGGAATCCGAGTACGAGCCACACCTCCCCAAGTAACTTATCCGAGCCAAACTGCAGTTGGGACTAACACAGCTCCAATTCCAGCAGTCAACACAACGCCAGTAAAGGTGCTTCCCGTACAACAGCGTACAATCAAGAGTATAAGTCCTGCTCCTGATAGCACGGCCCTAGACAATCCTGCATCTGGGCCTCCAAAAACCTCTGCCCCAGCGTCACCTATCCTAAAAGCCCAATTATCTGCTCCACCAAAACCACCATCCAATATCTCAAACACTGCAATTCAATCCCAAAATCCAGTCACCAAGGTTGATTCTAAAAGTCAGGTGGGTCCAAGTCCTAAGCTTTCTACCATTCTCTCTACCACTCATGACCTTGGTTCTTATTTTGGTTATGGTTTCACTACGCTGTTATAATATGGGCTTTCCTTAACAAAATTACACTTTGCATGCTTCGAATCCCGTGTAATCCATCGCTACAGGTGCATGCAGATAAGTAGATGTGTGAACAGAAAATTAATACATACTTTTCTGAAAAGTTTCTCTCCTAGAAAAATTATTATATACAAATTTCCTATTTCAGTAAAAAAAAATTGTTTTAGTATCTAATATATTTATATGAAATGCATTTGTTCTTTGTTTCAATCAAATCAGTGAAAAAGAAGTTTATTAAATATAGACATAAAGTATAGATATTGATTCAAGCATAAATGACTATTATAATACTACTATACTGACTATTATAAGTACTGTCTAAAATTAATAGTGTGTGTAAAATCCGGTCATTTCGTTTCATCATTGATTGAAGCTTATAGTTCTTACTTTTATCTTACTTTTATCAGTAATACGTGCAATGTTGGCTAAAAAATTTTATTACTGCATGATCGACGTACATTTCTTATTTCATAAATATACATTCTTTGATTGACATATTCTTTATGCAGGTGTTATCTATATCATAGTATAATACGATATTCCTGTCTTATCTTCTTGTATAACAAATATAAATTCTGTTCTTGATTAATTTCATTCATATTACTTCAATCTATCACATGCTTAATAATAAACGAAGTGTTACTGTGAGAAAACATTTAACTATCATGCTTTATGAGTTTTATGAAATTCATTATCAACATTAGAAATTATTCATTAGATATAGTTGAATTATTGAGAACTATGCGACATAAACTATCTTGTAGTAAAAAAATTTAAGTAGTACTATTAAAGTGTTTAAATATAGAATATTTTCTTTGTAAATTCTATTTAAAATTGTACAAATAAATACTTCCATATTATAATGACATCTCTGCTGTCACACGGTAATATTGTAACGATGTCGCAATTACATAACAATCGTTGTTAATTAGGTGTCAGTATCGCATCCTCACCTGAGTCAAGCGTTGCTGTCAAGTAGCTCTCAAACGCAGCCACAGTCACAAATCCAGCAAGTACAGCAACAGTGTCAAACTGTCCAGATAGTTGCAAAGGAAGATAATCGAAGTGGTACTACATCCAGTTCCATAATTAAAAGCCTTCTGGCTACTAAGGTAACGGTCAGCAGCGACTGCATGCCCAGTACTGCTGCGACTTGTGTGTCTACCCCTACTGCCTGTGTAACAAACACTACTGCTAGCATCGCATCCAGCATCAGTGCCAACCAGCTAATAACCAGCAACCAGGTATCATTGTTGTACATTAACAATGAAAACAGTAGTATTCTTTTTATACTTATAGGACATTGAGTTTGACATATAGGATGTCTCTGAAGAAGATGATCACACCTCGTGGCAATAGAGAATATAAAGAATATTCAGAAATATCTTATTAACATAATATTCGGAACGCGTATCTAATCAAATAAACTTTTTACGTCACGAAAGTTAAAGTTATTGTAGAAATTTACAATTACACGTTATCTATTAAATGCATTTAATAATTTGCTGCATAATATTTATTTGATCAAACGTAGACTTTTAATATTACAACAAGCTCTTTTTTCATTTTCTTTTATTTCCATAATTTCTTTTAATTGCCATCTTTTTTAGAGTCACCTAGTATGAATTTGACGATGATTTTGTTTTTTTATATATATGAAGTAATTTTTTAAACATTTTAAAAGAATTTTAATGTAAGTGCAACCATAGATTGTAGGATGGTTAAAGATTTTTTACACAACGCGAGAAATTCGACGAAGCATGATACGAAATTGAATTACTCTATTAAATAGAATACAATGTCAGACATGTGTACGATAATTAAATTTGAATGTAAAATAATGTTTATTTATTTATATTATAAAAAACCATTTTACAGGATAAGATCGCACTTGGAAACGTACTTAGTGAATGTATGTTTTAACATATTTGATTTCGAAGAGTTTCCTAATGTTTGCATTTTAAAGTAGTTATCAATATTATGTTTTTGTTATGTTATTTCTTCTATTTCAGAGATGAATTTTTTATTTGTGTTTATTGTTGAGTTAAAATTTTTAATATTTTCTTGAGTTCAAAGTGAAAATAATAATGTTGTATACTACTAACAAAAGCATGGTTTTCGAAATTGAAATTATTTTTTTCTTTATAGTAAAGTACAATAAATAATTTTTGAAAAGTAATAAATACTTCCATAAATTTTATTATTTATATAGGTTGCGCAACGTCAACAACAACAAAGGTTACTGCAGCAACAATTAACTAACGTGTCCCAAACAACAACTAGCGTAACTACAATACTCCCAAAGACTCCTGTTAATTCGAAGCAAAAGCCAGCTATCACACCCATTCCTGCCAAAAAAATACAAAGGCTTAATGGAGCCAAATTTATTATGACTAATAATTGTGACAAGGTACAGTATGAATTTTATAACAAATCATGCAGTTATCTTAAAATATTGTAATTTTTAAATTTTAGTATATTATAAAATTATATGATTTTACATTACAGACTGAAGTAAACGATAATGAAAATGTCAACCAAATCGCAACATCGACAACTTCTTCCACAGTGATTTTGAACTCAACTGAAAATCATATATCATCAACTATCAAAGTGTGTCGGCCTCCAACTACAACCGTAACTACAGCAAACAAAGCTATTCAACGTTCAACTTGTACATCAATTGCCGAAGATTCGGACTCGACTAACAATTCCATGGCGTCGAGTAGTGGTATCGGTGGTAGTAGGGATTGTTCTGGTGTCGGTATAGAAGAGGATAATTCTTTGACCAGTTTCGAGGGAATTCTCTTGAACGGTGCACCAAGCAATATAGATATCGATGCACAGGAGGATGGATCTTCGAAAGATTCATCTAGTGTGACATCTAAAGAGAAACCTCTTCAAAGTATGATGCTTGCAGATTTGTTAGAGAGGAAAGTTGACAAAGAGCCGATTTTAAACGGTGTTTTAGGGAAAAATTCAATTAACGAGAAAGGAATGGACTTAGTAGAAAATCACATTAAGAAAGTACTAAAAGAATCTCCTACTGACATTAAAATGAAAGCTGAAGAAGATACAGAAGTGTCTGAGGATACTTTAATTGAAGCACCTAGAGGCATAAAACGATCTGCCAGTGAATTAGACGAAATAGATGTGAAGAAAGTAAAATATTCCAATGGTACGATGTCACCAGATCTTGCTGTTGACTCGACTACTGCTGAATCCACTGTCTCGAGTATAAAATCTGAAGACGATGACAAGGATAGCGAAAAAGTAACCGTATCCTCCACAGCTGCAAATCTTTATGCTGCTCTGGCTGCAGACTGTATAGAAGATGAAACTGATCTTGATGAGAACGTCAACGTAAATGTTAAGGAAGATTCTATCACAATAAAAGAACCTATTACAATAAAAGAGGAACCTGTTACAATGAAAGAAGAGCCTATTACCATAAAAGCGGATCCTCACATATTTGTTAATCAAATTAATCAACAGCCACCTCAACAGCAGCAGCCGCCGCAACAGCTACAGCAACCGCCGCAACAACTACAGCAATCACTATCACAACCACAACATCCGCAGCCACAAATACAGCAACAACAGCAGCCGCAACTACAACCGCAACAACTTATTGTCACAGCGCCTAGGCAAATAGTAGTACAACAAACAATTCAACCAAATAATCAAGTTATTATACCGGCTGGTCCAGTGAAAGGGAGGCAGGCGCAACCTCAACCACAAGTTTTATTACAACAAGGTGCGGGAGGTCAATTACAGTACGTTGTTTCTGGTGGTGTGCCCGGTCAAAATTACGTTCTGGCTCAACCGCAAACGACATTGGTTCAGGGTCAAGCGCAGACTGTGTTAGTGGCTCAAACAACACAGCAGCAAGGAACAGGTGCAAAAACCATAATTATTTTGCAATCTCAAGCTGCTGCCCAACCAACCCAACAAAAAATGGTGGCCGTCACACCTCAGGGACAGCAGGTTGTCGTTACACAAGTCTCGCGTCCTATCTTGCAGAGTCCAGCACTCGGCAACATACCTCCGCCTTTGGTTCCAACGTCAGGCACAATTCCACAAACTTCTATAATAGTGAACAGTTCCGTAGCACAAACAAATCCGAACACAGTGACTGTCACGATTCCTGCGATGGCTCAACAGACACCAGTATCAACCAGTGTGCCATCAAGAGTGGTAACGCCAACACCGGCCTCGACTCCGCCGCCTACCAGACCTACCACGCCTCATCAAGCAGCTGCAACACACGGATTGGCAAAACAACCTGCTAAAGTAATGAAAACTGTCAGTTCCTCGACCTCCACAGAGCCAGAATCTAAGCCGTCTACGAGTCAGAATCAATCAGAGAAAACAATCACCATTAAAATCGATCCCAATGCTTACTTGTGCGAGTGGCGGGGTTGTCTGAGGTAATTGATTAGTCCTCAACATGAAGTGATCCAAAAACTTAAAATATAACATTTTATATTTCAAAAAATAAAACAAAATTAGCCGCGTCGTTTAGTATTATCCAATACAAACATTTTTGTGTTTACAGGCAATTTAAAACACCACACGAAGTTTATCTTCATGTGTGTGAGGCACATTGTCCAACTGGTGGAGAGGAAATACTGTGTCTTTGGGCGAGTTGCGATGCCTTAAAAAGACGTAGATTTTCGTTAATGACACACTTATATGATAGGCATTGTAATGCGGATGTAAGTGTTATTATTAATTTTTTTTTTTTAATTTTGAGACGATCTCATTAAAGTTGCATGTTTAATAATTTTATAGACAATGTCGATGAGGAGGAAACAGTTAACGGTCACAGGCAAAACCGAAGTTTCCACGTCGACGCCGCCAACTCCTCATCATCCTGGATATGCACCGAATGCAGCATTCCATGCTATTAAACGGCACGCTTTGGAATTCGTAAATCCAAAGGAATTAATGGTTAGTAAGATCATATGAAATCACAAGTTTCATTTATGAATTACGATAATGCGAATAAATATAAGCTAGTGGTAATTTTGATAAAAAGAAAGAATCATAAAACACTTCTTAATCATGGGATAACAGATGCACTAAAGTTATTATGCGAGATAGCACAATATATTAATATTAAAAATAACGCGTTTAGAAATATAAACTAAATTTACCAATATTTCGGAGAATCCTTTATAGTTCCCCGGTTCAGAGAGTCTATTGAGTTAATATAATGAAATTTCTTATTCTCTTGGCAAAGCAGCAAAGGCCAACCAAGCCCGCTGCAGCCACCTCAAGCTCTTCTTCTCCCAGACCTGGGCAAAATCCTCCACCAGAACAGGTAAAAACGGGTTCAAAAATTAAAAAAAAAAAAAAAAAAAAAACAAAAGGATTCACGATTCACAGCCACAGCCCTCGTGAGCTGTTCCTGCCGCCTATTTTTTTTTTCGCTACATTTTTTTTTTCGTAATATACATGGTGTTTTTTTCTTTTACCTTTTTTTTTTTAAATTTATGGTTTTACATTTTTCGTTGTATACATACGTATGTTTTGTTAGCATGGATTTCATTTTAGTTTCATTTCGTAGCTAGCGTCGCTGTATAATTTATGTGTTCACGCAGTTGAAGTGTATTCATGATGATGAAGTGTGCTGGTATAATATTTTAAGCAACATAACATAAAATATTTGTCACGCTTTTCATACAAAAAAACTACCTTTGCATTAATTGCAGTTTAAAAATTTAACAATTGTATTTATATTAAAATATGAAAATTTGTTTCTATAAAATTTTCAATGAGAGATTTTTCTGAGGATATTGGATTATCAATTAACAATTTATAGTTTACAAAGATGTGTTTGAATTTTTTGTGCTTTTGTCAAATATATAAATATCTTTGGTATCAAAGAAAATTTTAATTGTCAGGTTATTGTATATATGTATTTGCATTAATTTTAAATGAAATCAGCTTGTTTATATTATGTAATCATTTCTTGAAGCAATTTTCAAAATTCTTTCAAAGCATGTTCCAATTAATTTTTTGTTTTTGCACCAAATCATTCATAATCTCAGTGTATCTTATATTCACTTTAAAGGACAATTTAATATTTGCTGTATTGTAGTAATGTCAGTACTTTCTGTACAGTACATCGTCGAAATTGTACAATCTATTCACATGTGACATCATCTTGTAAATCAGTGTTTTCATTTTGTTTTCATAAGTGTAATTGTACTAATGTTTGAAGCTGTTGCAACTAATTAATTCAAATATCATTAAATAATAGCTGTATTCTTGACATTATTATTTATCTTAGTGTTATTTAAAAGTGGTTTATTTGATTTTTTTTATTTTAATACATAATGTAAAACGCGATAAGTTCTTAATTGTTTTGTTATTTTTTAACAGGATGACAACGAAGGTCCAGTGACCAAAAGTATTCGCTTAACAGCAGCGCTTATTCTCAGAAACCTAGTCATATATTCAACACATGGCAGAAGGTAAACTTTGTTTTTAACACTTTACCAATTAATCAATAAATGAGAGATAATCATAAAAATTAAATATAATCTTTCATAATTCTGAAATATAGCTTGTTAGAATGTAAACGTAATCTTGCATCTTCTGAAAAATATGACAGAGTAAAATAAAAACTTGAAATTATTATAGGAATTTTAATAACATCTCACGTCGTATAAATATAGAAATTTTTAATTTTTCATGGCTTTCTTCAATTCGTTTTGTTATAAGACTTTTTTTATAACAGTAAACTATGAAGAAATAATTATATTAAAAATATTTATACATTTTTTTCATTATTGTTAATGTTTGATTTTCAGACATCTTAGAGCGTATGAACCACATTTGGCAGGTGTGGCATTAAGTAATGTCGAATCATCGAGAACAATCGCACAAGTTCTGTATGATATGAACGATCAAAGCAGCAGTAACCATAGGTGACCTCTTGAACCAGGCCTCTAAAAGAAACCTCTTTCACGTTGCGAGCAGCGATCAATTCGTTTATTTTGAATTTTAGTGTAAAGTGAAAGAACAAAAGTATGATAGAAAAAGATGCGGAAAGTCTGCAATTTATTGCAAAAGAAAGATGTGCTCGTGCGTTGTAAGGAAAAAAGAAAAAGAAACGGAAGATGTAACTGACGAAGAGAATAAACTAGAAGAGAAGAGGATACGGCAATGTTCCATAATTATTAAAGAGGCCTATAAACTTACTAGGCAAGTCGATTTGCCGATTTAGACTATAATAATGTACTGTAACTAGTTAACAGAAACGAAAGACAGTAGTTGAAGTGATTGCAGATCAGTGATAAAAGAAAAGAGCAAACAAAAAACGAGATAATATTTCAAATTTAATATTAATATTTATTTTCTCAACAAGAAGCGGAAGAAATGTTTTTAGTAATTGTGTACAAAAATAATGAAGGGCGAAGAAAATACTTTATGGACGTTATAGTTAATTACAATCAATATTATTATATTATATTATATTATTATTAATTATTATTAATATTATTATTGTATGTTTTTCATAAGTCAACCACAAGAAAACCTAGAATGTAAAGAAAACCTTTTTATGGAATGTATTTGTTAGGAATTTATGATTTCGCTTATATAATTGCATATTGCAATTACATGGCTATATTATCGTCTCTCTTTTGTTTTATTATTTGAGTAATCTTATTCTGTCAAAGTATGACATTAGTAAGGCATCGCACATAGTTTGACGACGGCGTATTCCGGCCCCAAGTCCATCTTATAATAAAAACTCTAAGAACTTCTTCTGCTTTAGATCGGTTTTAGCTCGGGAACTTCTAGCCGTTTGTTCGACTTCTCTATCTAACTTTAAATCAAGAGATATTCTTAGTAAGGGATTTTTATACTTTTTTTGGGCAAACTTCGAGCGTGTCGTGTTGAATCATTTCCTCGATCATATTATTATTCTCATCTCACATATTAACGTGGTCTGGTTTGTGTGAATCGTGGATTTCTGAGAAATGAGGAGTCACAGATCAATTATTGCTTCCGAGTTGTCCGTATATTATAGATACAGATGTAAGTATATTTATACTTGGAACTTAGAAAGGCCTAAATGTTCTTAAAGCCAGTGTTTTTCAAATTTTCAGCACTAAAGAAAGAGTGGCTGGGTACGAAGAAACTTTCCGAGGCAGTTTGCCAGTATTTAAAGAATTTCATTTTGTTTCTTTTTAAGTAATTTATAATAATGACAAATGAATTGAATAGATAGAACGATTGTAACATTTTTATTTTAATTTGAACGCATTATAAATTGATTATTTAGGTTAATTAACATTTTGTTCTAAATATTTATTTTTCGTTTTTTTTAACAAAAATTTAAATATAACAAACAAAAGTGACAAGAATTTCAATGGTACGATGCTTACATTTGAAACTCTTAATGCGATGCTGCTATGAATCTTTGAACAATGACTTTAGGAATAAGTGATTCTCGCGGCGCGTGATAACAAAGCTTTTTTTCTTCTCATCTCAATCGTAATGAAATATTATCGACTTCTTTGTATCATAGACTGTATTAAAAAAAAAAAGAAAAAAAAAGAAAAAAAAAGAGGTAAAGAAAGTGTATCGTAAAATAGTAATTTCAGTTGTTTCACAAGACCGAAAGAGTGAGAAACGACTAAATTTTTCTACTTGACAAAATTAATTATTTGTTAAAATGTGTTTTAATTCAAAAGAAAAAAAAGAAGTCATTGTTTTGTTTCTCAAACCTTAAAAAAGAGGAAAGTAAGCGAATATATATATATATATATATATTTTTTACGTTTATCAGACGTGACAATGAAAATCGTGAGAGAATGGGTTTGCATTTACAAGTCGTCGAGTTACCCAGCTATCCAGGCGGGATCCGCGAATTTAAAAATCACAGGACGGTCGTATTATTCGAATAAAGTCCAAGAATTAAAGTATATATGTATAATTATAAATATTTGTACATAATACCTGTATTTCATTCATGATGTTGCGAGCTCTGTGTAAATTTTTCTTAAAGGTGTGAGATTAAATGTTTGGCGAAGCGAAGTGAAAAAATAATTCTTGTATTATAATAGGATTATGACAAGACGTAGGAGTTGCAAGGTACATAAAAAGAATTTTTGTAATTATTGAATCGATATACAGCGGACGCTGAGAAGAAAGAACTGGCTGGCACCGATTGTAACGAAGGAAGAAATTGATAATTTAAACATCGCGAATTGTAAAACATAAATACATTGTGCGAGCCTCTGTTATGTATTTTATATATAGATTATACATATTATATATATATATATATATATATATAAAATACATATGACTAAAATATATATATATAAATATATACATAAATCAAATTGAATAGCTGACCGTTTAGAAGAGAAATCTTATGAGAGGCTTTTTATTTTTATTATTTGTAATTACCTAGTTTACATGTTCACCGTTTCGTACGATCATCGAGATCATAACAATATGTGTAAAGGAATAAAAGAATGATATAATAAATTACTAAATACAAAAGGAAAACTATTAAAATTAAACGTACGAATTATTTGAATGTTTATTCTTTGATTGCATTATATTTTTTATAGAGAGGAGCAAGTCTCAGCGTACCTGATTTAAAAATTTTAGTGACGAATGATATGTTTGGTTGAACTTATAAAAAATTTTGCTCTCGCTTTGCTTACATTACCATCTGCACATATATATATATGTTCTGAAGAATGAGTTAAATACAGTAATTACTTTGTACACTAGTTATACTTTTTATTTTGGCATTTTGCGATCCAAAAATTTGCGTTTTTTCTAAGTTTCGGTATATCCATAAAATTTATTTATTGAGTTTCACCTACACAATTGAACTCGACAACAAATATATAAAAAATGGTTTGTGTTTTTTAATATGCTTTAAATATAATATTAAACAATCTCAACAACTTTAAGTATAAAAAAAAAAAAAGAGAAAATCATAAAATTTGATGTTGGTAATGAATAATGTCATATGTTTTATTACAATGTATGACTTTATTAATTCCGCAAGTAAATTATATAAACAAATGTAATAAGTTCTCTTTATAATATATTACTCGTACAATACAATAACAATTTCTCTTCAATTATAATGCTAATACAGTCGATTTTATAATAATCTTAAAAATTGTAGTCAGAAATATTATCTTCATAATTGATCTTACCCTATAAGAGATGATTGCTTAGATTACAAATTAGACTCTTATTCTAGGTGTTCGATGATTTAGTTTTATTTCAAGAAATGACTACATTAGTAATTTTTTACTTTGTATCAATTATTAACTCAATATGCAGCTTTCTTCATTTCTTGATATTTTTTCTTTATTTTTCGCGTTATTTGGATTGCTAATCGAGGCACGAGAAACTGAGGTGGCAATTGTAAGTTTTAAATTGGACGATTGCGTACATACGGTACTTACTAAATTTGATACTCTGCAGTTATATGCTGAGCAATTTTTATAATCACAACTATTTTCATTAGAACGAAGATCTTCACTTTTATATGCTTCAGACATTAATTTAAATACTATAGGCATCTGCTTTTTACGTTTGAACAATTTACATTTAATTAATCTCTGACCGCACTGAGCACATGGGCCAATCAAACTCCTCGATCTGAAATTCAAGAACTCTGACTTTTTATATTTAGACTTTAAACATTTATTGCTTACAGTTTTCGTTAAAAACGATATTATAATAGCTTTTTCGTTACAACATGAAGATACTTGTTCTTTATCTGTATTTATCAAATTAATTGTCTTACTTTCGTGTTCTATCGGATAACTTTTTAATTCAGTCGTTTGTGTAATACTTTCTTCATTACAACATGAGAATATTCTTTTCTTAATTATATTTGCTGAATTAGCTGTTTCATTTTCTTGTTTTATCATCGGACAATTCCTGAATTCAGTCGATGTAATTTTCTCAATTTGAGTTGTTTGTAAATCTCCTTCAAATGTACAAGTTGTTTGAGTACAAACTGATATATAATGATGAGTTTCATCGTTTCCCGTTGAATTAATCTTCTTAGGCGTAGACGTAGCAATTGGTTTAAAATTCGATAAATCAAAAATATGAAACGATATAGACCTTGCACATTGAATTTGGGTACTTTTTATGCATTTTGGAGAAATATTGTTAGAACACATTGATTTAGCATCATTTCTTCCACAACTTTCATCTTTTTTATTATGATCTTTCGTACATGTACTTTCTTTGTCAATTTGTGAAAGAATTATATCTTGTCCTTTAACATGTTGTGAATTAAAGTTATTTTCTAGATTTATTAGCGAATTTTGACAATATTTTACGTTATCTTGTAAACGTGATTTCTGTATATAAATATTTTTCTTTTCGGGGTTTTGTGTAATCATATCCCTATGTTGTTTAATATTAGATTTTTCGCTTCTCTTTTTCTTAGCTTTTATACTTTTGTTTAGGAAGATTAATTGCTCTTCTAATGTTTCTGCATGTTTTTTAATTTCTTGCAACATTTTCCTGCACTTTGGTTCTATTATTTCTACTGAATTAAAAGAATCGCGATTCATTTTTGATAAAATAACTTCGTTTCTTCCGTTCATGTCGATGCAATTCATATGTTTATCCTTTGTTTCTTTGAACTGATAATTTTGATCATTAGAATTTTTTATGGCTTTATCCTTAAATCTTTTAACATCCTTCAGCATATTCTGTAATATATCTAAAGAACTATCAATCGTATTTATGCATTTATCTTCACATTCGTTGTGTTCTTTTATACTTGAAGATTTGTTGTCATATTCGTCTCGTTTTGGATTTAATATAGAACGGTTAATTTTATCGCAATTTGCATTACTACAGATATCCATACTTTCTGGAATTAACGAATTTTTTAATTTTTTCGTTACTAACATATTTTTATTAAATTTATTTCTTTCATACTTGGTTACTTTAGTTATTTCGTCTTTACTTTTGTTAATACAGATGGTGTTTTTAAACTTGCTGTGTTTCATTACATTTCTGGTAACATCAGGAGTTGTAAGAGAACTCATATAAAGAAATTCTTTGCGTGGTGTATAAGGTTTAAATAAACTTTCCGATTTCATAAATTCAGTATCAGATAACATATCTGGAGGTTTTAATTGTAAGTTCGTAGGATTTTCTAAAGTTGATTTTAAATTCACAGGATAACTCAAATACTTAGAAGAATTTTCTTTCACCTTATAAATTTGCTCCAAATTTAATGATAAATCGGTTTTTATCATTTTAGAAACTTCATTGCTATCATTTATTTGTTTTATAATATTGTCCAATCTTGTTGCTGGAAAATTCTTAGGCAATGTTTTACAAAAATTTGCAGGACATTGAGCAATTTTATTCGCGTTAAAATTTGCTTTAATATCATCATCAGCAATTAAATTTGTTACTGCAGCCTTATTCAACAGTGAAGTTTCCTCTAGAGCTGTTCCATTAATCTTGGAAAATAAGTTCGTTTTGACTGAATTTGATTGAAACTCGTTATTACTTGGTATTTTATATAATTGAATAGAATGATGAAGAAAAGGCAGATCGTTATTGTATCCAGGTTGTGAAATATTATTAAAAATTGAATCATTGTTATCTTGATTGTATTTTCTTTCACAGTGCATTCTTTGCATTGATTGCAACACGTTGAAACGATTCTTTAAACTACTAACAGTATTATGATCATATTTTCTATCAAACGAAGAGAACTGTAGCATATTCGATGCCGTAAGATCAGTTCTCATTGAATCTCTGTTAGCTTGAAGTAGTGAAGTATTTTCTTTCTGTATACAGTTATATTGACTTGAATGCATTTTGCAATCTGATCGTAACATTATATTTATACAAGGAACATCACATTGAGCATCTTGCGAGTGGTTACTGCATTCGACAACGATGGGATTTAATATTTGCACTCCGCGTCTTTCAGTCTGACCATCACATTTTCTCCTTGTTTCATTCTGGAAATATCTATTGATTAGAGTAGATTAAGTCACTTTATATAACCACATTTGAATCTACATTAAAACTGTCTGGTGTTGAATTTAAAGACCTGCAAATAAAAAAACAAAAAAGATTTCAGTAGATATAAAATATCAAGAAATTTTATTGACAATTCATTGTTAATTTTAATGAAATTTTCAGGAATAAATTTGTATTTATTATTCCCATGCAAAGGTATTAGTAGATAAATAATTAGTAGAATTACTACAAGATATATATACAAAATCATTTTTGGTAAAATCACAAAGGTTTTGGACATCTGACGAAATCATTCTGCTTTGAGACATCTGCTTCGTTACTATAAGGCGTAAATGGCGATTTTTTCGATGATGGATCGTGCAAGACATTTTCCGATGGCAAACACTTGCAATCCAAGGGAAAGGAATGTCGCTCAAATACCGATCGCGTGCCATTACGTGTATGAGGATATTTGGAAATCGCGGTGTAAGGTTTCTTCAGCCAGTCTACTTGCCTGGCAGTGTAATTTTTTGTTTTTATCATTTGAAACTTGAAAATATAATGCAGAGGAAAATTCAAGTTTTGAACTTTCTACGGAGACTATGAAAAACATGTCAATTGTGTAAAACATTATATGAGAATGATAAAAAAAAAAAATCCTCCTCTGCATCTAAAATTGCTACTACTAAATCAAATATTCTTCTACCTGTGTTTTGCATCATTTGTCTCATTAGGAATTTGATTATTAGTTTGATTAGGAAGTGAAGTTTGTGCGATTGAATCAGGGAGACTGTCTGAATATCTAAAAACAACATAATCGAGAAGTATTCGTATTTTGAATTTGTGCTAATTTAAAAACGAATCATTAAAATGACTTTTGTACATACCTACGATGTTCTTCTTCTTTTCTTGCGCGATCAAATCTTTCATTCGTTACTTGTCTACGAAGTTCGCTGATTTGCTTGGAATATTCTGCAGCTTGAGTTTGATACTGTCGAAGTTTCGCCGATTCTGAAGACCTGTAACATTAAGAAAAAAAAAAAAAAAAAATGATGTCTGTAATTAAAAGTTAATATCTTATTAATTAACACTTGTACATCATAAATTAATTAAAACGCCGGAAAATTTCTTACAAAAATTTAAAGTTCTGTTAAAAAGCTTACTTTTCTATATGAAACGTGTTAATTACTTCAGTTAGAAAACTTATCCTAATACTTAATACTATAATAGTTAAATTTCTTACAATTTATTTTGAAGTTCAGACATTTTCTGCCTCAATCTGGCCATTTCATTCTGGAGTTCCTGATTATTAGTCTGGACAGTTATAGACTCTTGTCTCGCTTGATCTAACAGCATTTGAAGGCGCTCAACTGTTGCACGGTCCTTAGTCATTTGGTCTTGGATTACGGCTTGCTCCGTTTTTAATTTAGCAATTTGCATATCATACTAAAAATCAAACACAAATTAAAAAACTGTTTTCTTTTTTATTTGTTGTCACTAGCTGAAATTCACGAATATTTACCTGCGTTTTAAGTGCATCCTTATCATTTAATTGTTGCATAAGGGCATCTTTCTGTTGATCTAATTTCATGCATAAATCTCTAACAGCAGTTAAATCAGCTTCTGCAATGTGCTTCTGTTCACCTTGTTGACGTAATTGTGATTCCATACTAGCTACAGTTTGAGTCAGTTCACTGATCTGAAAGATTTTTATTAGCATAATTTTATATATATATATGTTCTCCCACTTGATTAAATACAAATTTTCTATTAAAACTCCTATAGCTTCTTTGATATATTTAAAAAATATTCAACCTGCGTTTCGTAGCCTCTTATTAAGCTATCCTTGTCCGCTAATTGTCGTTCTAAATCTAACAGCTGATCTTTAGCCGTTTGGAGTGCTCCTCTTGCTTCAGCTGCTTCAGATTCCAAACTATGGTTATTGTTTTCTAAAACAGTTGCCTCTAAACTCAGGCTTCTGAAGTGATTCAACATTTCTGTCCGTTCATTTTCCTGTAAAGTAAACGGAAGAAAAAGATGCAGCAAATTCTGCTATATTTTACAGATATTATGATAGTGGTACATTTGTAACTGTTACAAAAAAATCACTTCGAGGTCATTTCACATTACTACAATTATCCACGAACCATGTCAACGTTGAAAGAATCAAACTAAACTATTCTCTCCTGAATGAGACGTATGAAACAGTTTGTTTGAATATCTTCTTCTTTATGATCTTAGTTTCTCTGTAAACTTGAGTAACCATTACATGTATTTCTTTTCTGCTGTACTTTCATAACAATGAAATGAATATTACTTATCGAAGCATAATGTTATTTCTGAAGTCAAATCAATAAAATTGATGACAATTGTATGTGAATAGTAAACATGACAATCTTATATGAATAGTAAAATCTTATATTTAGCAAAGGATGCAAAGTTAATTAAAAAGATACGTTAAATATCAATATAATAGTATAAATAACAGTATATAATAAACATAAGAAAAATAACAGAATGATAAAAAAAACATAAAAAAAAATTGGAAAATAATAAATTTTATACAAGTCTTGCAATAACGCCATTAACACCAAAAACCTTAAAATTTGTAAGAGTGAAAAAAATGAGTCAGATTTAAAATTTAATTTCAATAGAATCACCTTTCTAGTAAGAAGTTCCTCAGCCCTACGGACTTCGCTAACATAAGTTTGAAGCTGTCTCTTCAGATCGAACGATTCCGCGCGAGACGTTTCTAATTCGCGCTGCAGGTTCCTTACTTCGCAAGTAGTCGCAGCTAAGTCATCCTGGATTCGTCGATTTTCCTGAATAGCGTTCTCCCTGTCGTACGAGGCCGTTTGCAATTGTCGCTGAAGATTTTCCATCTCCAGCTGTATCGATCTTAGTTGTCTGCTCTGATCCGCGCTTTGATCCACGCATATTCTGATATCGTAAAAATTAAAAAAAAAAATTACTCGCCATCGGATCGCACTACTAAAAGATCTAGAAGTGAAACGGAAATTCGAAAGAATTCATCGTTGCAATACGTTGCAATTATTTTTCGTCTTTAAGTGAACCGACTGTCTAATAAAGAAATGATTTGAATTATGTAAAAAGAAATCGCCATGAAATCGAATACTACATCAAAGTTTTAATATTGAATCCGTGCCTATTCGATTATGCGAATCACATGCTCAACCCTCGTGGCGCAAGCATCGTTCTGGAAAGAGGACAAGGGCAGCATGACTACGTTGACGAATTAGGCACCTATCGCGGCGAAGTTGCTTAATCCCTTCTTTCCCGAAGAAATATTTATGCGGCCAGATTTCGTTCCGTTTACGGGTCACGTAGTATCAAAAACAATTTTATTAGGGAGAAAAAGCTGAATACGTAAAAAGAGGAGAAAAGACAAGACGTAGAAAGCCTACATTAAATCACAACGTGCAGCGTTGCACGTTTCTATTATTAAAATATTCTAACTACTGAGACAAATCACGACTTCAATTTCAATTTCAACAGCGAGTGTCGATTTAAATGATATCTTCTTCAAATAATATCCCAACGTACATAATATAAATAATTAAAAGATAGTAAATGATTAAAAAATAGAAGATATTTCGCTTACTTTATTTATCTTCTCTTTATCGTTACTATGTAAAAATTGTGTAAAGGAGAGATTGTTCGAACAGTTTTCAACATGTGCAATATACAGATAACGAAAAATAAAATGCCGAGTATATAATAATAATTTAATTTCAACTTGTCGAACTTTTCATATTCAGTTTCAACTTCGTTCGAAAAATAAAAATAGTATCAAACAGATTAAAATAGCATTTTATAAAGACAACAAGGATAATGCTGTAGCTGGTTCATTCAAATAATCATCGATCATACGCGTCTCGATTACGCGCCTGCGTATTATGTAAGCGGCAATAACGCGCGGGCGCATAGTTGCCGGGATTCAAAAAAGGAAAAAAGTTCGAGAGAGACCTGTTCACCGAACAGACGACTTTCTCTCATCTCGACATCCTTCCTCGATGCCGGCAGCTTCCCTCGATCGTCCGTATCCGCACGACGCTGCCTTTTCCTTCATATAAAAGTGAAAATAACCTCAAGACGAATTTATATATTGGTCGAAGTCATTCACGCACGCATCAGATTCACGCGCAAATGCATCGTAAATACGCACGTTTCTCAAATATCGAGATATGGAACGTGGGATTTCGTACACAAATTAAAATCATAATATTTTAGAAAACATGTTTTCACAATCTGCATAGTTCACAATATTATTACAAATAATTCCAGCATGTAAATATAAAGCTTATATTGCATAAACTAAAAGCATAGTGTTCCCATATATTTTATATAAAATGTTACTATGATTAATCCCGCTGATGCAAATGTGCAAGTATGTAAATGTAACGATCTTATATTACATAAGTTAAAAACATAATGATGTAGAAAATGTTTTCACATTTTGTATAAAATATTATTATAGTAGACAAAGAAGTCAATATGTTAGCAGTTATTTCAAATAACACGATGGATGAAGAATCGATCACAATCGTGTGATAAGAGCGACCAGAATTGTGTCACGGACCTCGTGAAGAAACATACGAGAAAAATACTGATTTTAGATCTAATGCATATAGTTATATGTTAGATTAGATTGCGTAACCCCTGGATTTCTATTATCAATAGTATCACGTCACGTGATCAAGAATATTTTAATACGCACCAAAATAAAATAAATCGGAAAATACAACGAAAAATAACCATTTACATCTTTAATTTATAATGTTTTTGTATTTTATCATTATGTTGTTCCAAACTTAATATGCTGTATTGAAATATAATAATATTGCATTCATTGGTAATAAATTTTCAAAGAAGAACAAATGCAAGAAGGGACTGTGTAATATATATGTATATACCGTAAACATTAAATTGAAGAAAAATTTTTCCGTCTATCAACTGAAGTTACACTGGCTGGAGAAAAGTGAACTTATTCTACATAAAGGAAATAGGAAAACTAACGTAGAAAGCACCGGGTTCGCATTCAACAGAACGTTCTTGTAATATCCATTATAACACGTTAATGTTTCACATTATAATAACTCAATACAAGATTTATAAATCAAATAAAGAAATGAATTTTAATTAATTAAATTAAACAGAAGTATTATTAAAGATTTTTAAATACTTGTTAAGGATAGTTGAAAGATTTTAAAGTACTTATTAAGAATAGATAAAAAGAATACGTGTGAATACATAGAAATAGTGTAAAAATCGTCTTCATATATTTCCATATATTTCAATATTTTCTGTTTCATTACTTTTATTTTTTAATAATATACTGTACGTTTGTTTTAGGTATCCAATTACATTTTAGACAAGTAATCGAGAGCCAACGTCCTCCGGATGCAGGAAGAATATAGGAATGTGTATATATATAAAATGCTGAATAGATAAAAAAGAAAACGACAATTTATGGCGTTCATGTAAACGTAAATTCTCGTATACATCACATGACCAATGAAACGACCGCGGAAGTTCACTGGTATTCATTTCCCTTTCGTTTAATTACGGTAAGAGTTTACTTATTTTCCAACCAGATATGCACTTTCATAATCGCGACTCAAACGTTGGAAACCTTCAATTTACAGTTACGTTTAACGCGCGCATAATACATTGCCGAAGAAGCGAAGGAAAAAATTACGAAAGCACGTATCTGCATATACGCAATGTCAATAAAAACTTCGAAGTATTATCTACTATTAATCGTTGATACTACAATTTGATAAGCGTTGTAAGTGACTTGCGCTTTCTACGAAATAAGAAAGTTTCACACTTTTTCTTCATCTTTTTTATATTTTATTTAAATATTTTTAACTCAAAAATTAAGAACGACAATACTAAAACACGCGTCATCTTTACGTTTCAATTAGTTAATTTCATATTTTTATCATCTTTTATGTTACAGGTGAGAGAAGAATCATTCTGACGAGAAAAGAACGAAACGGGACATGAAGAATTACGAACGAAAGATTTGCCTCGGGACGAAATTCAAGGTTTTCGTGCGATGACGAAGGTCATCATCATATATACGTTAGACATTGTCATTGAGCAAGGCATACTTTCATTCTCGTTCGTCCTGAAGAATGTCCCTGAAATCGAAGCCGCGATAAAGAAGCCTGTTCGCGTAGGCTCGCGCGATTATGTTGTACGCCTTCGAGAATTTTGAATTCCTTTCATGGAGGTTCCGAGCCATCAATGTGATCCCGTAATGTGGCGAAATGTGGCCACGTAGCTTGACAAGTACGATTGCAAAGTTCATTCTATCCTTAAGATTGAATCATGACTCAAATATATGTTAAGCAATGAAATTTCCCAAATTTCTTCAACGTTGCTTCGTAGAATAATTATTTGTACGCTTAGAGAAATGGAACGTGAAATTCTTTATATATATATATATATATTTCATACATTTAAACTGCGGATTTTGCAGCATTTATAACATTTTTTTTACAAAGAAATGGAACAAAATGGAAGTTTGTTTCAACGCGTCATATTTTCGCATATAATTTCTGCAACTTTTCAATTTCCTACAAATGCATAAAAACCTGCAATCCCAGCTAGCATTATAATTTACAACCGATGAAGCAAATCTCGAAGTTTGATAAATTATCCTTGTCGTGTGGATTAATTTCTAAAAATCGAAAGACAATTTTCCACCTGACTGAGGAGGCAAGTGAGTGAGAAGCAAGTTTACTAAAGAAACTAACAATAAGATGGTCACAGCATCGTGATCGGAAGTTCACGAAATCGTTCACACGGCCAAGTGCATCGCCCTGGATGGCTCGAGCCGGCATCTAAGTCGATAGGAGAGAATGCCCGGCCAGAATTCTTTACCGGTGCTCGGTGTCAAAACGAAACGCCCTTTTAGAAGTGCCATTCACCTCGGCCATTACACGCAAAGGGCAATGCACGGTTCCTCGAAATGCAGGGAACGTAAGCGCGTGAGAAGCACTCGTAACAGGATGCACAGAACCGTTGTAATCTTTTCGACTCGTTGATCCTAGAGATTATGCCGATACTCCTTGAAAAAGAATTTGTCATTACTCCGAATCCTTGTACAGAAATCACGTTCTAACCTTTCCCCACCATGCGAGAAATGTTTGTTACAAAAGTTATGTTGTAGAATTTACATTTAGCTCATTCCCTCCATAACCAGAATTTTATTTATCAATAATTGTAACTATTTATTCCAAATTCAAATTTAAAATCTGTAATTGTTATAAATAAGTAATTTGATATTTTTGTAATAATGTATTGAGATAATGAACCATTAAGTATATACAAAGTAAAATTCTCAAAATTGTACATATATATATATAAGGACAATAATAACGAGTTAATTTATGTAAGTCTTGAATTACGAATCATATCTTTAAGATGAAGCGTTAAAAGTTATTCTGTTTGTTAAAACGAGAGTGAAAGAAGCTACCTCATTCAATTCAGGATAGATGCGAGAGGGAACAGATATTAAATGATGGGGCAAGATTAGATGAGTCAGATTGGTTTTTTTTAAGAGGTCTCGTCTGATTGACTCCAACGATTGGATTTTCTATTTGGTAATCGGTTATGTCAATTACATGATTCGGAGTTGTATAATGAGGTAATTCGAAAGAGGGAAATTTGATGACACAAGCGTGAGTTTCTAAACTGATGCTTAAAAATATAATAACATTTCTATTATATATAATTTGTATTTTTCTATTTTTAAATATCATTGACTTTCCACACTATAGTAAATATAACTGATGCTTAAAAATATAACATTTCTATTATATATAATGTGTATTTTCATATTTTTAAATATCACTGACTTTCCACATTATAGTAAATATATAATTTAAGCAATATTGTCAGGAAATAGCAAGGAAGAAATACAAAGTACAACGACGTCTTAATATTTCCTGAACTATTAATCTTCTATTCATAACTATTAATCTTCTGAGAACAGGTGTTGGATTATTTCCGTCAATGTACAATACTTTGTAAAACTTTATAAATTACCGAAACGAAAGGGATAGGAATGAAAACCGCTTGTAAGTTTTGAATTGAAGGAAGAAGACGAGAATATGTCATTACGTAAGCGAAAGTCGAAGTTTTTGTAGAAATGGTTTTTGCAGTAGAATCAATAAAAATGATTTTCTTTTTATTAAACTTTTGCTGGATGAAAGTAAAAGAACTTCTGTTCTGTAACGTAATACTTTCAAATAGATGCAACAAACTCTGATTTATTGATACAACATTTTTAAAAAGTTATTCTGAAAGTTTTCTTTGAAGCGCTTAGTCATTTGTATGATTCATGCAGTTCTTTCAACCCTTATAATATCGTATAACTTGAAAGTTACACATTCATATATTCACATTTTGAAAATTTCACCTACTTATTGTTTCATTAATACATCATTACAAAAATACGAAATTATTTATCCTTAACAATTGTTAATTTCTAGATACAGTAAGCAGCTACAACTGATTAATAATATTTTTCTCTTAGAAGTAAATAGAATTCTGAAAGATTATCACCGTTTAGTATCACTTTATGACATTAATCATAAAATACGAACATAATCCATCTTGAGTAATTAATAAAACGTATCACAATATGCAGGAATCTCATCCCTCAAGTGTCAAGTCGTCAAAATCGCTAGGAAGGCTTCAACAACGAGACAACTTATCCGCCTCATTTAACAGAGTCAAAGGTCTTGAGAGATTTCTCCTGGAATCCATCTTCACAAAGATGCCAATTTACGGACATCCGTGTACGAGGATCTCAAAGACTCCAAGGGGTTTATGACGGTTTCCGTTAACTGATCCAGCCGGACGCTGACTCCCGTTCTTTCCGAATTATGCAACACACCACTCAGTCGACGAAAGTGCGTTCGTGCAGAGTTGGACGTCCGTGGCGACCTTTCGGAGGTCGGACGTCCAACGAAAGTCTCCGATTCCATGAAAATTGCACAATTGGAAATTTTCAAGGGAGTAACAAGTTCGTCATGGTGGCGAGAAGTTTCATTTTCTTCATCAAGCGATATTTACACACATGTATATGTATATAATATTTGACTCGTAGCATGTGACACTTTCGACCAATAATGAACACTCGCGTGCTCTGTCTTCGCGATTGTGTCGATTAACTCAACATTTGTTTAAAAGAGGATACCAACCGATTTCCATTCCTAAACACTATTAATTTCCAAATAAAGAGACGACACGAGTAAATTAGACTTCAGCTCCTATAATCCATTCGATTATAGGAGAAATATAATAATAATAAAAAGAATATAACAAAATATAACAATATTTATAAAAAACGAAGATTATCAGATAGTGACACGTTTCAAATGGATTAGGAAATTATTCGATCATCACCTCATTTTTATTATACATCGAGTGTTACGAAAACTCACGCACGAGTTCCAAATCACGGAACTATTGTGGTTCTGTGTCTGATTCTCACTCCGGTATTGAACCGGATACGCGATAGAGGATTTTTGCACTTAAGAACGTGACGTGGCGAACAGATGCAGTTGAGAAGGCGTTTATGGTAGGATCAGGAATTTTATCCTACGCAGTTTTGTCGACGTAATCACAATCCATTCGGGTATAAAACGAACCTACCAAAAAAGAAAAGGAAAAAGAGTGAGACGAGCGCTGGTCTATTTGGTTCTTGTCTTGGAGAAGTTAGGTAACAGCACGAAGTCGCTGTGAGGTGATTCGAAGTCGATGTTCAGTCTTGCCGCGGTGCTCGAGCTAACACCATCGCTTTTCGTTTCGTGCACGCCTCGTGTCGATCGCAGGATGTCAAAGGGCCGCGATAAAAGGACACGGTGAACTTTGGTGAATATCTGTGATGTGATTATCAAAACGTTCAGTTCTTAATCGCCTTCACCATGAGAACGACATTGTAAGTCATCGTTTATAGTTTCATCAACGATCGATCAATGATTCATTTATTTCAATTGACCGTTAATTATATTTGTATCGCCATGTTACTGTTCCTCGGGGAACATGATATTTTTCATCTCTTTTTTGTAAGATACAATTAAAACGTCGTTTCTATTTCTTACGTAAATATTGTCGAATTAAATAAAAATTGTAATACATTAAGCGAAAACAAAAATTACCCTTTAAATCTGCATAAAAATATTGAAGATTTTCATTAAACTACTTTATGTGGTACACGTAGAGGTCGAAACAACAATTATGATAAAAAAAAGGAGCATATTTAAAATACACCAGTAACGAGTATATGATAACTCGCGTATAGTTAAGACAATTAAAAAGCGAATATACCGTCAAGAAATATCGCTTCGGTGCGATACAAATATTACCAAGAAGTGCAATTATTCCTTCCTGAAAAGCAATGCTTAACTTCATGAAAAGCAATGCTCGCTACTTTCTCAGAATAATGTATTGTATTTCGATTTCACAAATAAATAAATTCGCTAATGTTTGTAAGGATACAAAGTTCGTAAAGTTTCTAAATCCTTTCTTTCCTTTTGATTTAATGATGTAAAAATTTTTATTTTCATTTAGTTCAATAATAAGTCCGTTACAAAACAAATTGGTTAAAAATTTTTTTATAATTAAAAAAAAAAAAAGAAAAAAAGATTTGTTGTGTACATTTATGATGAAAGTTACATAATGGCATTGGCTAATCTTGAAAGGTCGTTTCGTTCCTCTAATACAAATGCCACGACCTGATCTTTGCAAGAGATCCTTTAGCGAGATTATAGTTCAATGTGATTTTATGAGATTATTCTGTGATTACATCTCTTGTTATATAAGATCTTGCACTAAAATGATTTAAGCAGGGCACAATAGCTCATCTAGAAGACAATGAAAGTTACTTTAATAACGAAGGTTCATCAAGCAGAATTTCAGATTAGTCACACTTGTTAATTAATGATTTTTACTTTCAATTACGACAAGCGCCATGGAAAATGATTATTTTTTAATTTAAACTGATTGAATTTCAAATAACAGCTGATTTGTTGAATTATTGAAAAATTAAAGAAAATGTAAATGCTGTTGTGAAAGTATACGAAGATATTAATCAAAATTAATATACGTAACGAAATACCAAGTATTTGTTTTTTAAATGTCTATGACTATTAAACGACTAGATTTCTTTCGAAGAATTTAACAGTTATTAGAGTTAAAAGATGACGGAGAAATATCATTATTTCTTTGTTCAATGATTATTAAGTAAGAAATGAATTTAAATAATTAAGGTATCGCATTTCTAAGATTCAAATCAAATAAACATGAAGGCAATCTCACATAGAGCATCAACATAAGCAAACTAACTTAATTATTAGAATAAAAGGGAACAAAGTAAAAAACTCTAAATTTCAAGTATCTGCTTGATGTATGTATGTGTATCTTTAACGGCCACGCAGAAGTTGAAAAATATCACCTACCCAACTAAACGAACGACAATTAATCGTTACATTTCAACCGCGTGAATAAGGAGAAAGCTAGTTGGCAATGAAAGTCCGAAGTTAAACAATTATCTTGATGCTTTTCGAAGATACGTGCAAAGCACGTATCTTGAAATCTAGTGGAATTGCCGGCCAGAATATTAAAGGTTCTATTCCAAAATATGCGACCTACTACTGACATAACGCTTCTGATTTTTATCGCTCGCTCCATTATTTTTATGTAACGCACATAAAAAGACTGAAAGGTAGACGTGAAAGAGACGTGAAAGAAATAGTACAAACACATCAGACACTGGACCAACGATAGATGACGAGTTACATCATAGGGGATGACAGATAACAAGTGTGCAGCATGAAATAACAAGTGTCTCACGAGAATGGGAGTTGCATTGCATAATTATGGAAATAGAGCTCCATTTATTGAGACGAAATTAGCTACACATGTCTATAAATTAGTGTTAGTAAAGAATTCTTTTTTTAATAAATGTCAATTCTCGTTCTTTATTGAACTCTTATTGTTTTGCTATTAAATGTAATTGGATCATTCTTAACTAGCGTTAAAAGAACTACAGTCATTGGAACAAAATTAGATACATACATTAGTAAAGAATACTTTTATTAATCAATGAATATTAATTCATTCTTTATTCGAACTTCTCGCAGTTCTAGTATTAAATCGTCACTTAATCGTTCATAACTAGTTAAAAGGGATCGAATGGAAATATGAAGTCTCGTTTTGCAAAGAATGTCACGAATTCGACTAATAGTAGTCATACATTAATCAGAAAACAAATGATTAAAAAAATCATACCTATATCGTCTGTCATCGTTACTCCTATCCAAACAGCTATAACCTTTCAAAGAATTCATGATCATTACTTCTTTTCACAATAAGTGCCACCGATGATGTTCCCGTACGCCCATCGTTACTTTTCAGTAATATCAGAGTAATTAGAATAGAAGAAATGAATCAAACAGCTGCACTAATAATTTTGTACGGAGCACTACCATCATTATTGCAAACTGTGTCACTATAGTTATTTTTACACTTTCTGATACTCGATTGTTTATTGGGGAATATTTTCAAGTTTTAATAAACCCGATCTCGTGTTTTTATCTTAAAAAAAAAAATCTATCGAATTAAACTTGATCGAAAGTAATTGAAAAATACACATTAAAAAATTTACGTAATTTCGTGCAAATTCTCTCGGTTAATCATTATAAATGAACATAGTAATTTATCTTGATATTTACGTAATGAAGTGCAGTAAACGTGAAAATTCTGACGCAATGTTCCCTCGTTCCCCAGTAAATAATTAGCCAATTAATTAAAAACATCAATTCCACGAATGTTCGTACGAATCTTATGTCTAATACGAATAAAAACATTCTTACTTTTCACTTATAAGATGTAATCACCACTGAACGTTTATACTATAAAAATTGTAAAATCTTAAAATCATTTTTTTTTTTATCCATTAAGTGCGACAGATATTTCAGTTATAGTTTATAAAGACAGATACTGTGTATTTTTCTCTTTTTATGGAAAATTAAATCCTTCTTTCTTCTTAGAGCTTTCAATGCAAACTTTAGAAATTTCAAATATGATTCTTTTTGCTTTTACTATTTAAACCATTCAAACAGAACCAACAGAGTATCATAATAAGGAAAGTTCTAGGTTGTTGTAAAGTTTGTTAAATAATTCATTATTTTGTAATAAAATTATTATTCCACAATGCACGATAAGAATGCGTAAATACTGCTTTGCCAAATAAATCTCTAATACTCTCACTTTTTATTTGTGCGAGGTGGTCACACCAGTTTGACAATGAGTAATAATTATACAGGAAAAAGGAAGCTCGGAAATTCCGCAACTCGCGATAGTTCTCTGACGACCGTGCGACTTTCCTTAATGAGCGCCAACAAACCGGAACCGCGCGAAATAATCTGATTTGTTTACTATAAAATTGATGACTTGAAAACTCATCATCAGTTACATTGATCATCTTCGAAAATATTAGAACTTCTATGAATATTTACATGACATTCGTAATGTTGTCATAAAATTATTACTACAGAAATTCTATAATTGTAGCAATATCACATATGCAAATAAGTAGCAATTTATTCGTTTCCTCGAACCAAGAGTGTCACGACTCTCATTTGAAACACCCACATAAAAAAAGACAATAAAAAAAAAAAACGTAATTAATAAAACACCAGAGAACGATCGACAGAACTCGTCCCACTACTGCAATGGAAAGTCATTGAAGAAAGCTTGTCTAGCAACTATTAAGATCTAAGTGCCAAGGTTCCTTACATCCTGTAATCGCTTCCTTGATTTTGGAATGGATAAACGCGCGTAATTTCGCGGATTAAATACAACGTAAATTTTCAACAATTTATGATAGAATATCCATTGCCAATGTTACTTTTTTATTTAAAAAAAATTTTTTAATGGAAATTAAATCTTCTAATTCGACTCTAATTCAAACAGATCGTTTGAAATCATTCAGCTCGTCTAAAAATGGGCAAAGTCAAAAGAGAAAAAAGAAGAAAGTGTTTTTGCTTTCAATTTGCAACAGTTATACGACACGTATATAGAGACATTCTTATTCCACATGCATGTCGTCATCTCAAACCAGGGACAATGCCATTGCCATAGTGAAACAGTGAAAGTATGGTCATTTTATTTCTGTCGTGCTTCTGCTCTTTTCTACCAGTACCCTCGATCTTGACACACGTAGACATGAATACATGACATTTTCTATCGCAATCGGTGTTTCTCAGTTTCACATGCTCGATTAATGTGGAATCGGAGATCTTTGTTGTGATATAACTTTAATTTGTATTTGCTCGTTCTCTTAGTAGGAAAATTATTATATCATTGTATGTAATTGTAATTTATATCCCAAAATAATATTGTAACTTCAGAATGCTACCGTACTTCATGCATTTCATTCAATTTTCAAATGCGTTTCAGTGCTTTACGAGATGTATTAGTAATTCTTTGGTTCGCGTCGATTGTTCACGTAAAGTCAGCAATAATGCCTCCACCATGGGCAGATCCGTCAAGCAATCCCTGCGCTGCTCAACCACGTGGCTGGCAATTGTTATTTTGGCCGCCGGATGGAAAGTGTTACAAAATATTCCAGGCAGGTGCTGCATTTCTCTTTATAAAATCATTGGAGATTGTATATTAGAGAATCAGTTTCTCATATTTTTTCTTTTTCTTTCTTTTACTTAACTGACATTAAATATAATCTAATAATGGATTTGTTCGACAGATTGGAGCTCCATGTCCAGAGACAATGGAACTTGGTCCAGCTGCCGGTAGAGGTGGAACTGTAGCTGAATGCAGATGTCCTCCAGGAACCGCACAATCTCCTAGAGATGCTCTTTGTCACAAGATTTATACAAGAGCATCCTGTCCAAAAGGACAATTCTTCGCACCCGTACCAAAGACTTTTGGAAAGTCTAGGTATTACAACAAATCTAATAGATCTTCGTTTAAAAACTTATTTAATGCAGCATAATTAATACGAAAAGTCTAAATTTATTTTATTTCTAAATAAAGATGGGGAGTTTGTCATGATCCAGAACAATGTACAGAGAAAGGAGAAATTTACTGGCCTAGGGATGGCAAATGTTATCCCAAATTTAGCAAAGGACCATGTCCAAAAGGTGAACTCCTCACTGTAGATGAAGATGGATTAGCGATATGTTCTTGTTCTACAAATGGAGAACTTGGACGATATCATTGGGCAGGTAGTATAGGTGGCTGCCACGAACATTACACTAAAGGACCATGTACAGAACTTGGAGAATTATTTTTACCAGGTGGTATATGTGGTTGTCATTCTAAATTACCCCATTATCATGAACCAACTGGAATGTGTTATCAGTTAGGTAAGACAACTCAGAATACAAACGATAGAAAAAAACCTTCTAATCTATCTTTTAATTTATTGTTACTTCACACTGTTAAAAATACATTCATTTATTGACAGGTGGTATCGGCCCATGTTTACAAGGGCATCATTTTATTGTAACAAATACAGTAATCAATGACAAAATAATTCGAGCTAAGTGCGTATGCAAGCCAGGTCATGTTCTCTATGAAAATGGATTCTGCTACAGACTTTATACAAAAGGGCCATGTGAAAATGCTTATATGTTAATAAATTCGACGACTTGTATTCCTGTACCTTGCAAACGAGGACGACTGTATTTTCCACAAGAAAAGACGTGTTACAAAATAGGAACTAGAGGACCATGTCCCAACGGACAAGTTGTTTTATATGATTATAATATACGACCATCCGTTGATGGAATTAGCTATAATGGAGTATGTGGATGTAAAAACGTATTGACAAACTCGGAAAAATGTTCCGAAGAAGTTAATGATAGCTGTGAATCAACACCGGGCATGATAGAAATAAATAAAACCTGTTATAAATTATATACCCAAGGCCCATGTACTGCAGGAGAATGGTTAGTTGCAAAAAGAATGCCAAAACAGAGCTTATGGGAGAACGAAGAAACAGAAACAAGAGCAAGGTGCGAATGCAGACCCGGGTACAAACGAATCACGGAAAATTCACAAATTGCTGAATTAGAAAGTAATAATCTTCTTTCTCCGGGTGGTTGTCAGCCACCCACAGTAAGTTTAGCAAAGTTTCTCAATGAAAAAGTGAAATCAATAAACTTTTAAATATAAAAATCGGACTATATATAAGAGATGGTGATAAAATGAACTATTTACTATATAAATTTTTTAGATATTCTGTGTAAATAATGATGTACAAATCTTCTGCATAAAATGTTCCCAACAATCTCGTGCAAATTTCTCAAATTTCTATTTATTTAATATATTAGTGCTATGAAATTTTTTTGTTTATTTTTATAATTAGGTTTATTCTATCTTAAATCCTACTGATAGATATATCATTAGTCTAATTCTACTATTTAATATTTCTCTATTATAAATATATATGAAAATATTTTTATCAAATCTAATATTTAAACATCACTTTCACTGCCAATCTTTTGTAAATATATACAATTTATAGTGTTATGTTCATAATATAATAACTAGGTTTTTGAAAACCAACTTTCTAGAATGTATCAGATTATAAATTTATAAAATTACTTATATGTTACTTACTCGTTTTTGTGTTGTAGGTCACGAACCTGTTGCTCCCTTCCTATTAGTTGTTGTTCTTTCATTATAATTTCTTTTTCTAGAGTAGCTATTCTTTCTGTCTTCTCGTCCAATACCATCTAAGATAAATGACTCATTAACTTAAGTATATTATTGATTATTTTGTAACATAATTATATGTATTACTTACTTACCAATAATTGATCCTTTTCATGATCCAGATGTGTCATATTTGCTTTAAGATTAGTAATTTCTTGTTGTAATTCTTCTATTTGATTTTCAAGCTGTAACTGCTGCCGTTCCATGGTCCGATTATGATCCAACGCTTTATTTAATTCCGATTCTGAGTGTGTTAATTGATTCTGAGCATCTGTTAAAGCCTGATCAGTTTGATCTTGTAGAGCTCTAATATATTTATTAATTATACATAAATATATCAATAATACATCATAAAGAAATATTTTTGTATTGTAATTTCTATAAAAATTTTTAAAATGAAAAATAAGTAATACCGAAGTTGAAAATATTGTGTCCGCTGAGTTCCTAATTCTTGTTTAGTTCGTCTTAATTCTTCTCGCAAATCTTGTAATTGATCTTCAAGTCCATTTATGGTAGCTCTTCGTGCTCCTTGTGTATGTAAGAGTTCTTGTCGTTCTTTTTCTATTTGTTTTAATCGTGTTTCAACATCGGTCAAGTTTTCTCTTAAACGACGTTGTTCAGATGTGTGTGCTTCTGCTGCTATCTGATTTATAAATTGTCATATTCATATAACATCAATATCAATAATTCAATTTAACAAATTACCTTCAATCTTTCGCGTAATGCATCACGTTCTTCGATTAAACGATCAACATCAGCACGTGCAATATCACGTTCATGTTCCAGACGTTCAATAATATTCTAAAAAATATTACTCATAAATTTTATTACAAATTCTTAAAAACATTTTATAGAAAAGAGATATTATGACTATGAAGTTTTTCTCTAATAAAGTACAAATTGCAATTTTATCCAAAAATAATAAAATAAAAAATAATTTGCAATTTTTACCTTCATTTTATCTAGATCTTTAATAACTGAAGCAGAACAATTACATGCAACACCACGTTTACATAGATTGCAAGATCGACAAGGTATTTTATGTTCAGTTTTATAAGTTTGTAAACGTGTTTCTAAATTAGTTTTTTCACGATATAATTCCTTCTTTTCTCGCTGTAATTCATCTAGTGCATTTTCTTTTTCGTTTAACTGACATTTTAATTCTCGAATTCGTGACCATAGATCAACCTATTTTTGAATGTAAAGATAATTATTTAAAACTTTTGTACTTTCTAAATTACTAAATAAATAGTAATAAATTAAATGAAACTATGAGTACATAACAGATGACACTTTACGTGGTCTTTTTCGATCACTTTATTATAGTTATCCTTAATATTTTTATATTCATTTTTGTAGAAATTTCGCTCTCTCCTTAATTGTTCAATAGCTTGTTGTAACTGATAAAATAAATACTGATTAATATATTTATATCATTACAAAACAAGTATGTAAAAGAAATATTTTTTATGAAACATACATCATTTATTTCAATTTCTTTCTCACATTCGGCATTATTTATTCCTTGAAGAAAATCTTTTTCTCTATATGGTTCTTGAAATTCTATTCTATTCTCTCCTAATAATTTTAAATAGATTTATGAATCTTTAAACATAAAATTACTCTTTCTTTTTTATTATATTTTATATCTTATAATTTTACCTTTATCATAACTATTCTGCCGTCTTTTTTCTTTAGCACCTTTTGTTCCATTATCATCTAATATTTCTGTTCTATTCATTTCTTCTTTTAATAATTTATTGTTATATTGTAATTGAATAATATCTTGTCTTTGTTTTTCATTTTCCTTAATTAATCTTTCAATTTCATCATTTAAATTTTTTTCTATAATATTATTAAAAAAAATATCTATTACCTTAAAAATTATTTAATTATATTAATAGTAATCATATAAAAGTAAAAATTCTGTATACCAATTATTGTTAATTCATTTATTCTGTCAGTCATCTGCTTTTTCTCATCTAATGTAGATTCCAAAGTACGTTCAATATTACGTTTCTCTAATTTACAAGTTTCTAGATCTGCTCTTAATTCTTGAACTTCTCTACGCTCAATGGTCAATTCACCTTCTAATACATGTACTCGTGCCATTACATTCTCTAATTTTTCCTGTATGAACATAAATTTCATAATAATAATTATAATAAATTGTAAATATAAATTACACGATTATTGTAAATATTAAAATATAATCTTTGATAATTGATTACCTGCAATTTAGAAACTCTTCTATTGTTTTCTTTAACTGCAGAATTACAATCAGCTTCCACAGCTAATGCAATGTGATCTATATCTCTTAATTCTTTTTCTAATTCCTCATTTCGATCAGCAAGTTTCAGTGCTTGAGACATTGCATCATGCTGTTTATTTAAAGCTTCTGTATAGAATAAAATATAAATATATATTTTTAATATAATTAATATATTATTATATATATATTTATATTTATATTAATATAATATTAATATATACATTAATTAGAAGAAAATTAATAAAAGAATTAATTAAAAGAAAATAAATTGTTTACCTTTTAATTGTTGCTCTAATTCTAATTTTTCTTGTTGAAGAACTTTTAATTCATTACTATCTATATTGAAATTGGATGTTACAAAACTGCAGTCTGCTTTTTTACAAGCACAATCTTTAGAAACAGCTAAATATGGTCTACCTCCTTCTAACATCTTCTTTAATCGCAAAATTTCTTTTTCCTTAGTAGTCAACTATAAATATATTTTTGTAATATATTTTTATCTGTCCTTTTGATCAATTTTTGCAAATTTAAATAAACATGCATATACTTAGTATCCATATATCCTCTGTTGTTAGTGGTAATTAACAGTAAATAAAACATTTAATACATTATATAAATTTTTTACATGCAAGCAGAAGCAATTTAAACTCATGCAGATGTAATCGATAGTATTATACCTGACTTTTTAATATTTGTATATTGTCGGTTTGTAAAGAAAGTTCTCCCTTTAATTTTGTTACCTCATGACTTAAACAATTCATCTTATGATCAGCCATGCTTAACAAATCAACAATTTTTGGTTCCACTACACTTAAATTTGGTAACGGAGTAGATTTATTTCCCGTTTTTGGTAATGGTTCACTTTCTATAACGGGTCTTCGAAGTGGAAAAACAGGACGTTTCTTAGAAGCTAGTAACAATCAAAATAAACATTAGTAACAATAAAACATAACAATTTAAAAAAGAAAATATTATTTTCCAAGATCATAAACAAATTTCTATAAAAAGATAATCTCAAACGTGACAAAAAATAAAAAATAAATATAATTTACCTAGTCCAACATTACTGACAGTTGGTTTTAAACATTTTCCTTGCAGTTCCAAAATTCTTTTTGATTTTTTAGCAGATTCAGCTTCAAGCTCCTTAATTCTATGTAAATTCCTAGAAGATGCCAACTGAAGATCATTACATTCACGTTCTAATTTATATACTTCCTTCTTGAGATCTTTAATTTGCTTTTGATGACATTCCTTTTCTTTTATCAAATCTAAGTGAAGCTGGTTACATTCTTGTACTAGCCTTACATTATCACATTTATACGGATCAATTGTTGATTGTAACTGAACGTGTGCCTATTGATACAATGTAAATATTAAATTATATAAATATAATAACAAAATTGAGTAATATAACTTGTTTTTTTCATTATTCTAAAATATCTCACATATTTCTCTAATTCATTATTACATCAAAGCATTACAGCATATTCATTGTTTTATACAAAGGGTGTTTTAAAAATACATATTCAATATAATTTTAGATTGAAGACAAAAAAAAAGACTTTTAACTTAAGACTTTTAACTTAACAAAAGCACAAACCTCAATGTTTTCTTGAGCAATGCTTTTAAAATGCTTTAAGCTTTCTGTTGTTTGTATCAAATCAGCCAATAACTTCTCTATCAGAGGAAGTGAGTCTAATGTAAGTGCTTGTTTGTATCCTAAGCTATCTAAATGCTTGCGGACAGTTCGATACCTTGCAGTTATGTTACATTCATCTTCCAAACTCATTTTTATAAATTTTATAAAAAGCTAATTTCATTAATGTTTCATGTATGTTTATATTCCAATAACTAGAACTTCATATTTTTTAAAACGTAATTATATTTACAAATTTATTGCAGGAGTTTTTCGGCATACAATTAATAAAAATAAATGTTTTCAAATAATTAACGTTAATATAACCAAAATATTGAGAGTACAAAAATGATATCTCATCATGCTACACTAAATCTATAAATCTATCTCAAAATATTCAATTTTTGAAAAAACTACAATTTCTTTTATTATATATTTGCATTGTTTCTTACAGATTACACGAACAACATTGTTTATTACTGTACTTTCTAGCATGTCCCGTTAGGTGTTAAACATTATTCAAAACTGTTACCAACATTATAGAATGTCATTCTTATTTACAAATGCTGTATTTCAATATGTGTTTGTACCTAACGAAGATTATGGTAGTTTATATAATTAATTATTTATTAAACAAGGTAAAGAATTATTCATAATATATTTTAAAATATTTTAGAATATTAGAGCTAAATAGTATAGAATATGATTTTAACTATATTTGAATATTTTATAAAATATAACCATTGACATTGACTAAAGATAGAATAAACCAAACATAAAACGGGACTTTTCAGAATACAGATGAGGTATATGAATACCTCATCTATGGTCCAATCACAGACGAAGTATAGGAATAGATATTGCATCTTATGGTTTTTCGTGGCCCGTGACTTGAAATACCAACATACTAAAAAAATCACTGGATTTTTAGCGCACTCTATGTTTAAATACGGTGAGTTGAAGAATTAGTGAATGCGCCAGCAATATGATTTTTAAGAACCATTACAGTGTTGTTAAACATTCAATACTCAAACGTGAAGTTCATCTGTGATTATACCAAGTAAAATGATACAAGAAAAATGGTTAATTCTAATATCTCCAGATTCCAAAACATGAGATTAGTATTTAAAATTATTCCATTTTTTACCTTGTATTTACACATGTGTCAGAAAGAGCTCTATTCGTGTTTTACGAATTCATCCATTGGTTTTTCATTGGAAACGATAAAATCAATACTTATAACAGGATTTCATATTTATTGAAATATATTTAGATTGGTATTTAATCTGAAATTTAATCAAACAGAAGACATAGACTAGATCTATTACATTTTATCAACTCATATGTTTTGAAATATCCATCAAAATTTAAATCCATTCAAAGTCTATGGACTTCTACAATATTTAAAAATGTAATATATGTTATCATAAAACAATTCACTATAATTTTAGAAATCAACGATATCTCTAACAATTCAAAAAAACCTTTAATTACATAAAAACTAAATCGTGATCGAAGTCGCATAAGTCATATTATTTTTAATATTATATAATTTATAATTGTATTACAGTAATGCAATTAATAATTGCATCATAAATAATAATGATTGTCCTGATATCACCACGTTGCTACGTATCGAAATCTATTCTTGTTCCATCTATCCTCCATTTATTTAAAAACAAATTAATTCAACAAAAAAAAAAAAGAAAATGCTTTTGACATATGATTACAAAATATCATTATTTAATATCTTATCATTCTGCAAAAAAGCAACAAAAGAAATTTTAAGAAAAAACTAATGAAAAGTAAACCAAAGCACAATATATTAAAATACAAATCATACTTTAAACTGATAATAATTAAACCTAAGTTATAATTGATTTAAAATATTTTACAAGTTTAAAGCAAAAATAAAAATTGTTTCATATATAATACATTATATTTACATATATTTATATTATAGCAATAAGCGTATCACTCTATAAAATGTGCTCACAGTGAACTTACAGATATAAACCATCTTATGATAAACTAAAATCAAACGTACGCAAATTACAATTAAAAAGTATCAGAAGCATATGAGAATCGAGAAGGTGGCACGACAAGGCCACGCCTCGAACGGTTCTACTGTTTCTCACGATTTTCGATAGAAATTCAAGCGGCAATATCTCGAGAATCAGAAGTTCTAACTTGCTGAAATTTCTAGTTTTGTATCAGGAGCGCACGAGAACCGTAGAGGTGGAACGACAGAGATCTGCATCCAACCATTCTCCTGATACTCATGTTTTTCGATAGAAATTCAAGCGGCATTATCTCGAGAACCAGAAGCTCTAACTCGCTGAAATTTCTGGTTTTGTACCAGGAGCGCATGAGAATCGAAGAGGTGGACGACAAGGATCAGCTTCTAACGATTCTCCTGATACTCATGTTTTTCGATTGAAATTCAAGCGGCAATACTTCAAGAACCAGAGGTTCTTTCTCGCTGAAATTTCTAATTTTGTATCAGGAGGATATAAGAATGGAGAAGGTGGCACGACTAGGCCAAGCCCTCAACGGTTTTCCTGATTCTCACATTTTTCTACAGAAATTCAAGCGGCATTATCTCGAGAACCAGAAGCTCTAACTCGCTGAAATTTCTAGTTTTGTATCAGGAGCGCACGAGAATCGTAGAGGTGGCAGGACAGGAATCTGCTTCCAACTTTTCTCCTGATACTTACGATTTTCGATAGAAATTCAAGCGGCAATATCTCGAGAACCAGAGGTCTTTTCTCTCTGAAATTTCTAGTTTTGTATCAGGAGGACATAAGAATAGAGGAGGTGGCACGACTAGGCCACGCCCCCAACGGTTCTCCTGATTCTCACGATTTTCAATAGAAATTCAAGCGGCATTATTTCGAGAACCAGAAGATCTAACTCGCTGAAATTTCCAGTTTTATATCTGGAGCGCATGAGAATCGAAGAGGTGACACGACAAGGATTAGCTCCCAACGATTCGCCTGATTCTCATGACTTTCGATAGAAATTCAATCGGCATTATTTCGAGAACCAGAAGATCTAACTCGCTGAAATTTCTAGTTTTATATCAGGAGCGCATGAGAATCGAAGAGGTGGCACGACATAAACCTGCTTCTCTCCATACTCCTGATACTCACGGTATTCGATAGAAATTCAATCGGCAATATCTCGAGAACCAGAAGCTCGAACTTGCTGAAATTTCTAGTTTTGTATCAGGAGTATATAAGAATAGAGGAGGTGGCACGACTAGGCCACGCCCCCAACGTTTCTCCTGATTCTCACGACATTCGATAGAAATTCAAGCGGCAATATCTTGAGAACCAGAAGCTCTAACACGCTGAAATTTCTAGTTTTCTATCAGGAGCGCATGAGAATCGAAGAGGTGGCACGACATGAACCTGCTTCTCTCCATTCTCCTGATACTCACGATTTTCTATAGAAATTCAAGCGGCAATATCTCGAGAACCAGAAGCCTGAACTTGCTGAAATTTCTAGTTTTGTATCAGGAGCGTATGAGAATCGAAGAGGTGGCACGACATGGATCAGCTCCCAACGACTCTCCTGATACTCATGTTTTTCGATAGAAATTCAAGCGGCAATATCTCGAGAGCCAGAGGTTCTTTCTCGCTGAAATTTCTAGTTTTGTATCAGGAGGATATAAGAATAGAGGAGGTGGCACGACTAGGCCACGCCCCCAACGNTCTCCTGATACTCATGTTTTTCGATAGAAATTCAAGCGGCAATATCTCGAGAAGGGGAGGTCCTTTCACGCTGAAATTCCTAGTTCCGTATCAGGAGGATATAAGAATAGAGGAGGTGGCACGACTAGGGCACGCCCCCAACGGTTCTCCTGATTCTCACGTTTTTCGATAGAAATTCAAGCGGCAATATCTTGAGAACCAGATGTTCTTCCTCGCTGAAAATTCTAATTTTGTATCAGGAGGATATTAGAATAGAGGAGGTGGCACGACTAGGCCACGCCCCCAACGGTTCGCCTGATTCTCACGATTTTCGATAGAAATTCAAGCGGTATTATTTCGAGAACCATAAGCTCTAACTCGCTGAAATTTCTAGTTTTATATCAGGAGCGCATGAGAATCGAATATGTGGCACGACAAGGATCGGCTTCCAACCATTCTCCTGATACTCACGATTTTCGATAGAATTTCAAGCGGCAATATCTCGAGAACCAGAAGTAATAACTCGCTGAAATTTCTGGTTTTGTATCAGGAGCGCATGAGAATCGAAGAGGTGGCACGACGTGAACCTGCTTCCAACGATTCTCCTGATACTCATGTTTTCGATAGAAATTCATGCGGCAATATCTCGAGAACAAGAGGTTCTTTCTCGCTTAAATTTCTAATTGTGTATCAGGAGAGCATGAGGTTGGAAGAGGTGGCACGACATCAACCTGCTTCTCTCCATTCTCCTGATACTCATGTTTTTCGATAGAAATTCAAGCGGCAATATCTCGAGAACCAGAGGCCCTTTCTCGCATAAATTTCTAATTGTGTATCAGGAGCGCATGAGAATCGAAGAGGTGGCACGACAAAGATCAGCTTCCAACGTTTCTCCTGATACTCACGATTTTCGATAGAAATTCAAGCGGCAATATCTCGAGAACCAGAAGCTCGAACTCGCTGAAATTTCTAGTTTTGTATCAGGAGCGCACGAGAATCGTAGAGGTGCCACAACAGTGATCTGCTTCCAACCATTCTCCTGATACTTACGATTTTCGATACAAATTCAAGAGGCATTATGTTGAGAACCAGAAGCGCTAACTCGCTGAAGTTTCTGGTTTTGTATCAGGAGCGCATGAGAATCGAAGAGGTGGCACGACGAGGATCAGCTTCTAATGATTCTCCTGATACTCATGTTTTCCGATAGAAGTTCAAGCGGCAATATTTCGAGAACCAGAAGCTCGAACTCGCTGACATTTCTAGTTTTGTATCAGGAGCGCACGAGAATCGTAGAGGTGGCACGACAAGGATCAGCTTCTAATGATTCTCCTGATACTCATGTTTTTCGATAGAAATTCAAGCGGCAATATCTCTGGAACCAGAGGTTCTTTCTCGCTGAAATTTCTAGTTTTGTATCAGGAGCGCATGAGAATCGAAGAGGTGGCACGACAAGGTTCAGCTACCAACGATTCTCCTGATACTCATGGTTTTCGATAGAAATTCAAGCGGCAATATCTTGAGAACCAGAGGCTCTAACACGCTGAAATTTCTAGTTTTGTGTCAGGAGCGCATGAGAATCGAAGAGGTGGCACGACAAGGTTCAGCTTCCAACGATTCTCCTGATACTCATGTTTTTCGATAGAAATTCAAGCGGCAATATCTTGAGAGCCAGAGGCTCTAACACGCTGAAATTTCTAGTTTTATATCAGTAGCGCAAGATAATCGAAGAGGTGGCACGACAAGGATCAGCTTCCAACCATTCTCCTGATACTCACGATTTTCGATAGAAATTCAAGCGGCATTATCTCGAGAACCAGAAGCTCTAACTCCCTGAAATTTCTGGTTTTGTATCAGGAGCGCATGACAATCGAAGAGGTGGCACGACAAGGATCAGCTTCCAACGTTTCTCCTGATTCTCACGTTTTTCGATAGAAATTCAAGCGGCATTATCTCGAGAATCAGAAGCTCTAACTCGCTAAAATTTCTGGTTTTGTATCAGGAGCGCACGAGAATCGTGGAGGTGGCACGACACGGATCGGCTTCCAACCATTCTCCTGATACTTACGATTTTCGATAGAAATTCAAGCGGCATTATCTCGAGAACCAGAAGCTCTAACTCGCTGAAATTTCTGGTTTTGTATCAGGAGCGCATGAGAATCGAAGAGGTGGCACGACAAGGATCAGCTTCTAATGATTCTCCTGATACTCATGTTTTTCAATAGAAATTCAAGCGGCAATATCTCGAGAACCAGAGGTTCTTTCTTGCTGAAATTTCTAATTTTGTATCAGGAGGATATAAGATTGGAGGAGGTGGCACGAATAGGCCACGCCCCAATCGGTTCTCCTGATTTTCATGTTTTTCGATAGAAATTCAAGCGGCAATATCTCGAGAACCAGAAATGCTTTCTCGCTGAAATTTCTCGTTTTGTATCAGGAGAGCATGAGAATCGAAGAAGTAGCACGACAGGGATCTGCTTCCAACCATTCTCCTGATATTCACGATTTTCCATAGAAGTTCGAACGGTAATATCTCGAGAACCAGAAGCTCCAACTCGCTGAAATTTCTTGTTTTGTACCAGGAGCGCATGGGAATCGAAGAGGTGCACGACTGGGATCTGCTTCCAACCATTCTCCTGATACTCTCGATTTCCGATAGAAATTCAAGCGGCAATATCTCGAGAACCACAGGTTTTTTCTCGCTGAAATTTCTAATTTTGTATCAAGAGTATATAAGAATGGAAGAGGTGGCACGACTAGGCCCCCCCCCCCATCGGTTCTCGTGATTCTCTCGTTTTTCGATAGAAATTGAAGCGGTAATATCTCGAGAACCAGAGATTCTTTCTCGCTGAAATTTCTAATTTTGTATCAGGAGGATATAAGAATGGAGAAGGTGGCACGACTAGGCAACGCCCCTAACGGTTCTCTTGATTCTCATGTTTCTCGCTAGAAATTCAAGCGGCAATTTTTCGAGAACCAAAAGTTCTTTCTCGCTGAAATTTCGAGTTTTATATCAGGAGCATATGAGAATCGAAGAGGTGGCACGTCAAAACCTCGCTTTCTGTCGTTCTCCTGATACAAACGTTTTTAAAAAAAATTTCGTGCTGATATATCTTGAATCCCAGAAGTTGTTTCTCGCTGAGAACACAGTTCGAATGCCCGAGGGCTTGTGGAATGAATAAACATAGACCCCAATTCCTGGAAGCTTGAGGTATGAAAAAACGCCGACCCCAATGCATTGAAGCTTGAAGTATGAAAAAACACATACCCCAATGGAATGTAATGTGGAAAAGACAGACCTCAATGCGCTAGTAATGATTTCTTCCAGTTCCTACTTGCTTCATATTTGGGTATTGAGTGTTTGACAATGCAGTAATGTGTTTCAAGTATCATATTCCTTGCGTATTCATCAACTGATCAACCTCGTTTTACTTGTTGAATTCCCAAATTGACCGTTCTTTGAACGTAGGGCGCGCTAAAAACCTGTAATTTTTTATTTGGCTGGGTTTTTTAGAGTCCTAGCCACAAAACCCATATGATGCTAGGTCTATTCCTTATGGTTGTTTGTGTCTAGATAGTTGTTCAGTCTAGATCGTTGATATTTTGCGTCAGACACGATATCTCGTTTCATGGCTAGTCTATTCTGTCTGTAGTTAATGATATAACAGAATGCGGACATAGTTGAAGTATTTTAAAAGGAGTATGTGACAAATTATTGTATTACATATTATTATTTATTGTATAACATTTAATTCTCGTATGTGGGAAAGATATATTTGAATAAGAAAAGGAAAAAAGATATTGAAAAATGTGACAGGTATAAATATAAATCGGAGATGCGCGCGTCACTTGTTTATTCTTGATTGAAGTATGCAGAATGCAGAGCTCTGCGGAAGTTTGCAGTAATTGTACACGGTTTGTTATTGTTTTGTAGTTTGACAGTCAATTTAAATTTAAAGAATGATCAAAACAGATTATTTATAACCATTGAAATGATCATAGAAATACATCATGATATAATTAAATCGTATGATTTGTAGCAATTTTAATACTGAAAGGAATAATAATAGAATTAATAAAAAATGAGTTCTATTAATTTAAATGTATCAAATGCAGAACAAATTCTTTTGCTGTTAGAGGAACTGTGCTATCTTTGTTATCCTCAAGTGCAACAAAAGTTAAACAAATACGTAAGTATATTATCATTGTTTTTACGTGCATAATTTCTCATGATACACGTGTTTCTTTTTAAAAGAATTGTAATTCCTTATTAGTAATAATTTTAATGATGAAATGATTTTTTTTCTATAGAAATTTCTATTTTGAATGCAAATGTTTTTTTTTATCTGTTATAATGAATTACATTATAAATTATATTATACAATTATAATATATATAGTATTATCGTGATATAGATAGAAGATATTTGTGTCTATAGCCATAAATATTAATTTAATTACGTTTTTCTATATTATACAGATACAAACTGCAACAAATACGAAATTATCTTTTCTGATACCAATTTTAGTCAAAACAGAAGAAATGGTAATCCATGTCATAGGAGAGAAAATTTTAGATAGAGAATTAAGATTTCCTGTAAGTAAGAACTTTAGTATAAATTATAATATATTGTTTACTTTTTATTTAAAATTAATATTTGTATAATTATAAGAACTATTTAGTATAAATTATAATGTATTGTTTACTTCCAATTTAAAATTAATATTTGTATAATTATAATAAATAAGAAATAAAATCTAAAATTTTTTTAATTAACCTTAGAAATGTCATAGATTTTTTAATTTCTTAATATTTGTATTCTTAATATTTTTTAATGTTTGAAATAAAATTTATATGCCTTGAAGGAAACATTTCATTAAGTTTAAATTTGAGATAATAGGCAATTCAAAAATTGTCCTACAGTACAAATAAAAATTGCTTAGCTGTGTCTAATCTTTAAATAGAATCCTTAGAAATGTACATAAAAGAAGCCATACTAAAAAGGTATTATTGATATAGTAAAAGATATCAATTAAATAATACAAAAGTGTTATGTACATATGTCAATGATATTGTTTATTATTATTACTTTTCTAATCGAGATTATCTGTACATTTATAAAATTTATTTTATCATTTATTTAGAAATTAAATCATTATAATTTTTCTTTTAATAAAATAATGTAATTAATTTATGGTAAACTATATGTAATAAAATATAAAATAAATTTATTAACTATATCTATGATTAAAATATAACATTATATGCAAAAATTATAAATTATGTCAATGATTAAATTTTATATATGTTAATGATTAATAATTTTTTATCAGCTATTAATAATGTATATTTTATTATGTTGATAATTTTAAATAATTTTTTTTTAGATATCAAATAATGTTTTATATAAAGCTATACAAAATAGAAAACCAACTGCTATGGATATTACAAAACTTGATGAAGAATTATTACATCATCTTCAATCAATATGTCCAAAGTTAAATTCATTCTTAATAATTCCTATACAACATCCTAAACAGAATCATATAGCTTTACTAGTTTCTTTAGTTGATAATGATATTAAAAATGAAACTACATGTAAATGTGTAATAGTGCAAGAATGTTTTAGGTAATTATTTTTCTTATAATATTAAACAAAATTTTTTAAATCATAAAAATTATATAACGTTAAAAATATATTTCTTTCAATATACTTAAATATTTTTTCTTTAATACAGGTTTTGCCTAGGATTTCTTCTAAATTCATTTACATGTTATGAGGAAACTCGATTAAAACATCAATGTCAGAAACTACTTGCTGTTTCTAGAAAACTTTTTGTACATTTAGGTAATATTATCATAATTAAAGTAATTAGTATTGAACTAAATACATATTTATTAAATTTTGCATATTACTAAATAGGAGAATTTTCTGATTTATTAAGAGAAATAATGGCTGAAGCCAGAAATCTAACAAATGCTGAACGTTGTTCATTATTTTTATTGGATCCTGATCAACAAGATCTAGTTGCCAAAGTATTTGATGGTATTGCTATGAAAGAAGTGAGTTTATGAAATATTATGTGTCATAGTAAAGTAAAAGTAAAATTAAGAGCATAATTATTTTTAGTCTGAAATGAGAATACCAATAGGACAAGGTATAGCGGGTCATGTTGCAACTACTGGAAAAGTGCTTAATATTAGAAATGCATATGAACATCCTTTGTTTTATCGTGGTGTAGATGAAATAACAGGCTTTAAGACTAGAAATATTTTATGTTTTCCAATTATAGATGAAACTGGAATTGTAGGTAAATAAAAATTATTTTATATAAATAAAAAAATTAAATTTTCTATTTTTTTTTTAAACTGAAAAGTTGTAATTATAGGAGTTGCACAGCTTTGTAATAAAAAAGATGCATTATACTTTGATGCTTTTGATGAAGAAGTTGCAACAGCATTTAGTATTTATTGTGGTATCTCTATAATGCATAGTATTGTTTATAAAAAAATGCAAGATGCTCAAGCACGAAATAAACTTAGTAACGAAATAATGATGTACCACATGAAGGTAAAACTTTGTTAGAACATAGAACATATAGAATTTTTTGTCAGCTTTTATTTTTTGCAAAATTTGCATGTAGGTGGAAGAAGATATTGTTCAAGAAATATTGAATTGTAAGGATGAACATAATATAAAAGATTTTAATAAATTTGAATTTAGTCCTAGATGTGTACCTTATAAACATATGCCTTGTTATACAATCAAAATGTTCAATGACTTAGGTCTTATTAAATATTGGAAGCTGAAATTATCAACTTTGACAAGGTAATAAATTTTAAAAATTTTTTATAAAATTTTTAACAAAATTGACATTATAAAAATAAAACATTCATATAAATGTCACAGATTTATATTATATGTAAAGAAAGGATATAGAGATGCTTTATATCATAACTGGATACATGCATTTTCTGTGGCACATTTTGGATACTTATTAATACAAAATTTGAATCTTATTAATGAAAATTATATGACGCATATGGAAGCTTTAGTATTTCTAGTATCTTGTTTATGTCATGATATAGACCACAGAGGAACAAATAATTCATTTCAAACTAAGAGCTCTACAGTTCTAGCTAGTCTTTATAGTTCTGAAGGTTCTGTAATGGAGGTAAGTTGCCTTTAAGAAAAACGTTGCAATAAAAATGCATCAATGTAATATTAATGCAACTTATTATTCTCTCATTTAACAGAGACATCATTTTGCACAAACTATGTGCATTTTAAATAAAGAAGGTTGCAATATATTTGAAAACTTTAATAGTGAGGAGTATGGTCAAGCATTAGATCTACTAAAAAATAATATACTCGCAACTGATTTAGCATATCATTTTCGGATGATGAAAAAACAAGAAGAAATGATTAGAGGTAAATTTGATAAAACTGACTCTGAACACAAGAGATTATTTATCCATATGCTTATGACATGTTGTGATCTTAGTGACCAAACTAAGCAGTGGAAAGTTTCTAAGAAAACTGCAGTAAGTAAAAATTTAAATCTAACTAAATTCCCCAAAGATATAATAATGCATTTATAAGTTTACATACTTTTTTCTTTGCATTAGGAAGAAATTTACGATGAATTTTTTTCACAAGGAGATTTAGAAAAAAGTATGGGTAGTTCTCCTATAGAAATGATGGATAGAGAACGAGCATCTATACCAGACTTACAAGTTCAATTCATTACAGATATAGTCCTTCCGCTTTTTATGTAAGTATGTATTATATGTATATTTCGAAAGAAACTGTCTTTGTACAATAAAAACATTTTTAATTAAGAAGGGTTGTGATTCAAAAAATTTCTTTTGAAAAGATAGTATAAAATTTTATTTTTATTTAATTTTCTATATTATTGATTTTATTTTGGTTCTTAGTAATCTCTCTACATTATTTCCAATGGTACAATCACTTGTTGATGTGCTGAAAGAAAATCGAGCTTTGTGGGAAGTGTCTAAAAGTATATTTCAAAAATACATGGAAGCAGGAATGAAAGGTATTGCTATCCTATTGGATCCTACTTTTGAGGAAGAAGTATTACAACTTTACACTCAAAATAATACAAATTTTTCAAGAAATCCTATTAAATTAGAATTACATGAAAAAACAAATAGTAGTAAGCATACAATAGAATAGATACGTAATATTTTTACCATGAATTTAGAAGTTTTTAGGATATAAAAATTGTAAGACGTTTTAAATTCAAAAGCAATAGAGAAAGGCCTATTATATAAGAATTCAAAAAATTTGTTTATTAAAAGAACGCAGGCGTTCTAAAAATATTTATTATGAAATTATTATGTATTAAAATGTTACTAATTATAAATATTTTATTCTTTAAAAATATGTTTCTTAAATATGTACCTATTTAATATTTATCAAATATTTATTCTTGATATATTATTTATTTTAATTGGTGGAATTCACGTAACATGTATATTATATGTAGAGTAATTTATAGAAACAATTCATGCAATTTAAAAGATTATTTTATGATTATTTTATGATTGTAATAATATATCAAAATGTTAGTATTTTTATTAATAATGTACTAAGTACATATTTATCATGTTTATGTAACTAGGTTTGTAATTCCTATTTTATAAACTCTATTTTCTTAAATATTAAAAGTTATATAAACTTATAAATTGCAATTGTTTGGTCTATCAACTAGTATTGCTTGAAATATACTATATCTATAACTTTGTTATTGATCTTGATTCTAATAATCAAGTTATAAGTATATTAAGGAATAATTATGTTAAGTATAATATAAGTATTTACATTTTATCATAGTATTATATAATTCTATAAATGTATACTGAAGTAAATTGTAGCATATAGATAGTCTTTCAAATAATTGATATATCTTATATTAGAATTCTACTTCATTCTTAAAAAATCATATGGAATAAAGATAGCTAGATACTTGATAAAGCAGTATTGTACTTACAAGTATCAAAATGTATAAAGACCAAATATAGTATTACATACCATATTACTCACTAAATTAATAAATATACATAAAGTAGAATGGTTTAATTTTAAGTTAATCATACAATTAAAAATAAGTTATATATTTAAAAAAAAATACTATATTAATTTATTGCGTTCAAAATTCTACAAAATTTATTTATTTACAGTGCAAATTTATTACAGTGAAAGTTAAACCCTTTTATTTTAAATGAGAATACAACTGATACTTCTTTAACCAATCAAATTACGTTGAATGTGTATTCTGGAGAAAAATGGCGCGGGAGAATAGGGGGCGCTAAATACAGTGATTCAAATTAAACTGAAAAGTCGTTATGTCTTTCTGAGGGGCAAAACTTGTACAATCCCGTCTGTGACGCGAAATGGAGGTTATCGTTGAAGTTTTTTCGTCTTCCATGCATTTTATCATTGGAAGACATTGATTTCTGTGGTTTGTTTATTTCAGTTGTAAAAGTTTATATTTACTATTTTTCAGTTTTATGCAATCATAAGAGGTAAGTAGATGTATTAATAAATATTTTGTTATTTATTTAATTTATTTGTTTTAAAATATATTTTTCATTATAATTTAAATTCATATTATTCATAGTATTTTGATACTTGTTCAATATAATAATAGATACATAAATAGATAATTCATTGACATTAATTGCAAATTTGATTGTAGATATTAATAAAATTAAAATCAAAATTATTAAAGAGGTTTATATATATTTTAATTATCATATAATTATAATATAATTCTTGAAATGTATAATGTATGTTTTAAATACTTAAACAATTTGTTTACAGATTTTAAATATGGGTACTAGATCAAAGGATAGGATTAAAGCAATAATTGCCAAGGAAATGTTAAATATACATAATTATTCTTTGGAAGTTAAAACATCTATTAAGGACAATTTAGAAGATACTTTAGATTACTTACATAGTTTAATTTCTCAAATACCAGAGTCAGCTTCTGGACCTTTAATTACAAAAACACCAAAAGTTCCAAGGAAAAAGGACATTCAACGTATAGAAACTATTCCAGAAAATGATGTTATGATTATTGATAATACAGTATCAAATTCTACCATAACACATGATCAAACTAAGACTGCAGATGAAACAGTAATTGGCCGAATTAGAAGACAAGCTTCAAAGAAAGCTGCAGATAATATTAAAAAACAGCAATCATTATTGCTTGTTACAAAATTACGAAGACCATCAACTCCTGAAGATAATAATAGAAATGTTTGTATATTGCCTATATTTTACCTCTAATCCCACATCATTAATATATTGAATTTTATTGTTTAATATAGATATAAATTGTCTCATGATGAAATACATTTTAAATTTTTAGAGCAAACGTGAAAGCAGATTTAAAAGGAAAAAAAGTCCTAGAAACAGCTCAGATGAAGAAAGCATGCAAGCTCCTACAAAACATAGTAAAATAGAAGAAAATATTTTAAGTGAAACTATATCAAAGAAAATTACAGATACAAATTCACAGAATCATCTTTCTGTAAACGATGTAACACAACAGGAAAAAATAGAATCATTAAGATCTTCAATGACAACAAGAAGTCATAGTAATATTAGAAAGAGAACTTTATCAGAAAATGAAAACATAAAGAATAAAAACTCTAATATCATTGATGACACAGTAATTGCACCAACAGGAAATGATATTGAAGAACCTTCAATATATGAGGATGCAATTGGAAAACCTACTCCTATTATGAATTCTACAATGAATCTAAATTCTACTTTGTCACACAAAATGATGAATGCTACTGTAGTTTTAGAACCTTTATCAGCAATAAAATTAAATGAAACTGTAACAATTAATAAAAAATTGCTGGATAGCATAAAAACGAGTGATGAACAAAAAACAACTGAGTCAAAAACTGAATTTAAATCTCCCAAAGTACCTAATTTAAAATCATATCCGATTATAATTTTACAGGATAGAATGCAGCAACTGAAAGAAGCAATGGTGAACAAAGAATTTGATGAATTATTTACAGATGACCAATCATCTCCTGAAGTGATAAAGCCTAAGGAAAATATTAAGAAACAAGAAATTAAAAAACGAAGAATGAAACGCCAAATTGGATCCTCGCCATCAAGTGAGGATGAAATACTTAATACTCCAGCGAAACCAACTTTGAAGCAAATGAATACAGTTACAGGATTCCAAGAAGTAAAAAATATATATAAACCAAATGCTTTATTCAGTCCATATGCCAAGGAATCTGTAAAAAAAAGAGTCGAGGCATTTGAGCAGGCAGGTAATACTCCAAAACTCACTGTGGACATTGATGCACCAACTAGAATAACTAGAACAAAAACACGCGCTAAAGCACGTGCAGAGAGAGAAGCTTCAGAAAATGCAAATATGGCAGAGAAAGCCGTTACTCATAAATTAGCAAGGAAATCGCTTGCAAAAGCTAAGAAAATTTCATTAGCAAAACAGACTAAGGATATGAACGATAAAGATAAAGAGGTAGTTAAAATTATTATAATAATAAAGTATTTGTGAGTTTTTTTATAAATTACAAATTTAATCATATTTCTAATTTTATTTTTAGAATAAGTTACATTCAGAACAGAAGATTAATAAAATAATTTCTGAAAAAATAAATTGCAAACAACAGAAGACGACTCCATTAAGTAAAACAAAAACTCAGTTGCCAATGTCTGTTAATCGTATTCCTCATACTCCAGCAAATCAAATTAATGTGAATGTAAGAATTAATTTTTTTTCTAATATTAGTATTTCGTATTATACATTTTTTGAAAAGTAATATTTTAATTTTAGCACAATAAAGTTTTAAGTGCCACTCGTTCAAATATCATTACATCCATGGAATCTTTAATTCCAACTACAAAATTAATGAATAAACGTAATTCACTGGATAAAATGGATGAAAAGAGAAAAAAGTTGAATGATGAAGATGCGAGGAAAAAACGAGAAGAGGCGTTAAGGCTTCAAACAGAAGAAAAAAGAAGGTAGAGTAGAATTAATCAAAATACTATATTTTATTTAATTTTAAATTAATAGATATGTTACTGAAAAATATGTAAAATTTTACACAAAGGAAAAGGCAAGAAAAAGAATTAAAAAATAAATTAGCTAGAGAAGCAAAAGAAAAACAAGATATGGAAAAACGTCAAAGAGCTGAAAAAGAAAGAGAAGAAAAAGCACGATTAGCACAACAAATGCAAGAAAAACAACGCGAAGAAATGGAAAAGAAACGTTTAGCTCAGTTACAACGTGCCCAGGTATGATTAATACTTTAAAATAAAATAAATCTTTAAAATAATACTTTAAAATAAAATAAATCTGTATAAAAATAAATATTGAAATTGATCTTTATGTAGTTTAGGAAAAAATTAAGTTACAGTCGGATTAATTTGTAGGAAAAGGAAGAGAGAAGGAAACAAGAAGAGCAACAACGTTTACAACGTTTACAAGAACAAGAAGAAGCGGAACGTATATTAGCTGAACAAAGACGTCGCGAACAGGAAGCTGAAAAACGAAAAGAAGTTGAACAACGAGCCCAACAACAAGCTGCAGCTGAAGCAATGAAAGCTAAGCATCAGATGCTTATGTCACAGGTAAAATTACAAATACAAGCAAATATACTGCTACACCTTATTATTCATTTAATATTTTAGATAAAATATGGGAATAAACATCATGGTCCAACCACTTATGTTTTGGATAGTGAACCTGATGACGATGAATCAGATGATGAATCCAAACCAAAACATATAATTCCGTATTGGGCACAATGTAAGTATGCTTTTGTTGATAAGTTTACAAACATTAGAATGTCTAGAATACTTGAATTTCCATTAATTTTAGCACACGTTCGCAAAGTTCAACTTGCCATGCAACGATACATTCCAGAGAAAGCAATTTATAAATTCTTTGACACCAAGAAATGCACACCAGATTTAACTCAAATGTTTCAAGGTATAGATAAGAGTAGATTAAAACGTACATCCAGTGCAAACTGGAAAACACCACCACGTTTTTCCATGATGGGAGTCGAATAAAAGATATATTGAATTTATTAAATATGTTGTTGATTTCGTATTGTCTAAGAATACTTGATTTTACACGATATTTTGCATCAAAATGATGTTACGTTGTAGTTATCATTGAAACAATATGCATGAATTTTTAATATATCAGCGAATCAATGAATATATGTTATTTTTACCATATTCATCAAATTTTATCATTTTTTCTTATTTATATGTATCTTATTGCATTAGTTGCAAAAAGAAGACCCGTAATTTAGTTAGTTATTAATAATTGATAATAATTAATGATTAATTAATAACGATAATGAATATATTAGTACGACTTTTTAATGAGAAGTAAATTTTATTAGACATTGTCATCATTATTGTGTATCTTTCTTTTCTTTTAAAAAATTTATTAAAATACGCATGACATTATTAAGATGTTAATATGTATAGTTTGCTTTTATCTTCCTTTGTACGTGCAGTGATTTCATAATCACAAATTCGTTTTTAGAAAATTATAATTAATATCACATTATTAGCAGTAATTAATAATAATTGATGAAACTTACATCAACTCTTTTTGTTCTTGTAAAAGTGTTGGTAATTTTGGTGTTCGAATGATTTCTAAAGGTCTTAATTTTAAGTGCGTGTATATAGGTATCTGTAATAATATTCTTATTGCACCACGTGTTTTTAACAAATTTGCAATAAACTAGCATTAGATATAAAAATGTTTACATGTGGTAAAGATGTATCTAAAATTGGCTGATCTGCAAAGATTATTAAGACTGATTTATCCATCACAGTAATAGTAATCCTTTGCCCATTAATCATAATACGCTCAGGTTTCAAAATCTCTTTTAATTCCTCACGTTTAAGGTCTGGTTCTTGCCTGATATCTCCTTCGAAAATCTTTTTATGTTTGTATAACAATTCAATTTAATAATCAAATTTTCTTCGTAATTTAATTGATTTATTGCATGTGAAATTAATTACTTTCAGTGTAGTAGAACTAGCGACTCTTTTAATATCCGGTGGATATCTATAATCTTTAAAATACTGATATGTTGGGATTGTTGGTAAAATTGTTGACCAAGGCTTAAAAGTTCCAAAGGTTGAGATATAACGACCGCCAAAAGTCCACAACCGTACAGAATGATCTGTACTACCACTTAAAATCAACAAAAAGAATTGCATAAATTGTATAAAATATATTAGGGAAATAATTGTTTTTATAGAAAAAAATTAAGAAATGATAAATTCAAAAAGTAATATATTTTTATATTAATAATCATTATATTATAATAATTATAGTAATAAAGTAGGTTTATAATTCATAAAATAATAAGTACTATATTAATGTTAATTACCTAATAATAATATGCGTATCTGGAATTATTTGAACGGATGTAATTGATTTTAAATGCCCATGTATAGATGAAAGTAAAAGCGGTAAAGGTTGATCTCTTACTGCTCTTTTTGCTCTGCCAATAATTTTCTTTTTCCATAGAAATGGAAATTCCAACCGTAAAAGAGGCATAGATATCTTGGGAGGATTTGGCAACAGATAATTTGCTAAATACCAAACTTTAATATATCCAGCATTATGGCCTAAATTTTTTTAAATGAACTTATTCTTTAATAATATTTTTTATCTTTTCTTTTATATTAAACTTTTTGTTGCAGTATTTATATACAAAAAATAATTTTACAATAAATAAATATATACAATTTAGATATATACTTTCTTTACCCGTTACGAGAAAGTGATTTTTGGGATCAGTTGCTAATGCTAATGCACAATCGTGTATAGAATGAATAACTGAGAAAGCTTGTAGAAATCCACCAGCAGGATGATGAGTCCATACTTGTATATATCCTGAATCAAGAGACACTAACAATGTTCCAACATCAGGCCCAACCGGTCGGGCATTTAAAAATATCATAGCTCGAACAGCAACAATTCGTGTAATATTCAATGCAGATTCTTGATGTTTAGAAACCATCACATGTTGACTATAAATATTTATTATTATAAAAAAATTTTTTATGCAAAACCACAAGTGCAATGTATAAACTACCTCTGTTTGGAAGTGACTGTTGTAATTTCTTTAGGTTTTTTTATTTCATACGTTTTTTCATCCTTATGGTATCTTATCCTAAATCTTTATAATTAAAAAAATAAATAAAACCTACTGATTAGTTAAAATTGCTTTTTATGGTAAATTATTTCTAAAATTATAATTTTTATGTTATTTTAACGTTTTATTTTAGATCTTACCTTGACATTGGTTCATTAACTTTATATTTTCGGTATGGTTGACCTGTTTCTAGTCTCCAAAGTATTATTTCTCCATTAAAAGTTGCTGTAGCCAATACCTGAGAATACCACATGGCTGAACAAAGAATATCATCAGTATGGATTATCCCCCAATCTTTTCTAAATACATATGCGTCAGAAGTTGCAAATTCTACGACTTGACGATTCCAACTACTACATAAAATTCGATTTTCCAGCCAAACTAAACTGGTTATTTCGCTATGCATAATGAAAGAAATTTATAAGAAATACATATTTAAATCTTATCAATGGAATATTTAATACTTATTAGAAAGTATTTTAATTCTGATATGTGATAAAAAAATAGAAATAGATAGAAAATAACAAAATAAGCACATATATACCATTGAGTTTCAAGTGTCATGTTTCGTAAACAAGTACCAGTATTAAAATTCCATATTTTTAATGTTCCATCACGAGCGCCTGATACTAATAATTGTTCAGATTCATCGAAACAAGCAGCAGTGATTTCAATGTCATGAAACTGACCATATAAGAATCTACTGTGCGCATGTGTTACTAAGAACAAACGATTTCCAAGCCATGGATCCCAAACTATTATACAAGAATCTAATCCGATTGTAACTACCTAAATTCGTAGACAATCCGATAAAATATTTGGATTTTCTAACGCAGAAAATAAAAATTATATAAAGCATTACTACCACTTTGTAGAGATGATTATACAAAACACAGCTGATAGGTTTTGTATGGGTAAAACCGTCAGATATTTCTTTGTTGACTTCAGGATCGCAAACGATCACAGCAATCATTGAACTGGCAATAATCATTTTGCGATTCAATGTATTATATACTACAGACATTGATATATATTCACCTAATTCACTAGGAAGGCCATTGTACGTCTGTATAAAACAAACTTAAATTCGAATTACATACCACACATTTATATTACCATTTAATTAATGCTATTTTATTTTTATAAGTGAAATATATTAATTAAGAAAAATACTTTTTAATAAAGTATGTTATTATTAAAACCTGAACACAAGATTGAACTAATACATCCCACACTTTGATACATCTATCTTTTGAAAGAGAGTACACGCGTTTACCAGCATCTTGTACAATTAAAGCGCAAATAGGCGCGCGATGTCCTTGAAAAGTACTATTTGGTCTTCTGGTCACGAAAGGGTTCCAAACTCGAACTACACAATCTGGTCCACCAGTTATTAATAATTGACCCTCTATATAATTATACATTTAAAAGGTACGATGTACATGTATATATGTAAAAAAGTGAATAAAATTTTCTAATAAAATACCTTCACAAAATGTGAAACAGGATATACCCATGTTAACTTTAAATTTGTATTGAATCCTAGCTCCTGTGAGATCACTGAATAATAAGGAACAACTACTGCATTTACTGCTGGACATAAAAGCTCTTAAACTTCCGTAATAAGCTACTTGTATCACCCAGTCTGTATGTACATTCTTAAATTCTAGAATCTTTAAACCTTTTAGTTCACCCTATAATACATATTACAAATTTATACTATCTATTTGTCTTAGATAGTATAGCATATGAAAATCTGAATTCCAAAAATATTTCGAAATTCTCAAATTTCACGACTTAAAAGTATCGGAATTATCAAGTATCTATAATTTCTTATTCTTGTGTATACGTATTCTATATTAATTTTCTAAATTACAAGCTTTCAAAGATAAATTATTTGCCTTCAAGACAGATTCATAACGAATAAATAAAGTATCACGTTGAGGTTCTTGTTTAAATGGTCCTCTTTGTATTGGACTAAAAGACATGACTTTGACGGATCCATTCATATCTCCAAGCACAATATACGAGTCTTCTTTAATATTTTTACTAAAATAATAATCCATACAAATGACTGCATTGTCCAAGCCAGATATCTAATTGTACAAGATTTTAACACTGAAGAGTTTATTTAAATAAATAATAACGTCTATTTAAGAAATATAACCATTATTCGAAGATCAAATTTCTTTGCTGCTGTATCATAAAATCTTAGATCACATTCAGTAGAACTTGTGCATACTACTTGTATATCGGGCAATACTATCATATCGGTTATTAAAGTCTGTTGTACTTTTAAATATGCTGAAAAGATAGAAATTTCGAAAATAAATGCAAATATTACAGAACATTATAAAATATAAAATTACTAACGATTTACAGATTGTGCACTACGTTCGTATTTTAAATCCAAAGTCCAGTAATTTATGATACCTTCTTTAGTTATAGTTAAATAAAATCCTCTGTGAAAACTCGCAGTTCTATCCTATCGATACATAAAAGATTATAATTAGCAATGTGTATATATATCAAATATATTTATCAAAAATTGCATATATCATGTACAGGTAAAATTTCAGGGCAAAATATGATCTTGTGTATAGCTGTACGATGATTTGATTTCAAAAGTTGAGGAGTATCAATTATTGGAAGTCTCAATATTTGCCATTGTAATGTAGTATCTTTCTTTTGAAATTCTACTAATAAATACGAAATAAATTCATTCCATGTAATATTTCCGTCTCTCTTTAAATTCATCTAAAATTAATAAATAGAAAGAAATTTTATATAATAAAAAGTATATAATACGTAAAAATAGAATAATAAATCTACAATATTACTTTTGTAAATAAAATTTTAAATTCATCATACGGCATTCGTATGTGCAATATATTTTCAAATGCATCGTATAATTGGGTTATATCCATCTCTTCATTTGGTAAAATCTATGGAAAATAAAAATTATTATATTAATTATTGAAGTGTATATGCGAGAGATAAAGATATCAAATTTATAATATTTTGTTTAAAATTTTTTAGAAAATATTTTAATTCTTTTTCAAACTCGCAAGTACCAAAAATGCTTCATGCAGTTGCTTGAAGGATTCTTCTGTGCATTGTTCCTGTATACTTTTTGTTTTAAAAAACTCATCAAAAGCTTGTTGGATGCTGAATGAGAAAGAATGAACACGTACATAATATAATACAACAAGAAATTAATTTTGTAAAATATTTTGAATATACACTAACTTGTTATCATTGTTACGAAAATATTCCATTTTCATAATTATTTAAATTACAATATGAATTATAATATCAATTACAAGATATGTACAGTATAAATAAAAATCATATAAAAATAAATTTCCTTTGTCAATTTTTGACATGTACAAAACAAACTAAATGTATAAGATAGTACTTTGTTATTTTTAAAGTATTTTTCATTTATGTAAAAATTAGATTGTTTCAAGCAATAATATTTTGTTAATATGAATAAATAGAATAAAAGATATTTAACTATATGAGGAATGATATTATAGACCTAGTTTATGATAATTAACTATTAAATAATTAACCGTTTCCTATAAAATTTACTATGAATTCTATGTAATTTTTCACAAAATATAGAAGTATATGTTTTATTCCCTAATCTATACTCATGTATGTGTCTATGTGTACCTAAGGTTATAAGCAGGTTAATCAATATCTTCATGCATGTAAATTTTGCATATTTCCATTATATAGCAAGATATGTTAAGTACAATAATACAGTTTGATAAAATTTATTATAAATTTCTCTTCTAAATGAAAAAGTTTATTAAGCTTTTTATTAAATTATGGAGTTATTTAAAGCTCTAAACTTATTCAATCAAGGAAAATATGAAGACTGTACAACAATATGTACAAATTTACTAAAAAAAAATCCTCTTGATCAGGTACAAGTTTAATATAAATTTGAAATAACAATTTACATTTCTATAGAAATATGTTTTTTCATTATATAGACTGTATGGGTTTTAAAAATGCGTGCCTTGACATTACAAATATATGTAGATGATATAGAAGGAGAAGAAGAAGGAATTGCTGAAAGTTTATTAGATAATTATACAATATCTTCTATGCCTAGACCAGGAACATCTTTAAAAAACCCTGGTACTTCTTTCACTGGACAATATCTTCGACCTAAAACTCAATCAGGTTTGAATAATTTAAAGCAATCAAATATAAAATGAAGATTAAAATTTAATATGTTTTAAAGGTAGACCACTTACTGGTGTTGTACGACCAGCTACTCAATCTGCTATGTCTCAATCAATTGAGCAAACTTTAAAAACACCAAGAACTGCTATGACAGCTAGACCAATTACTGCAAGTTCTAGTCGTAGTGTTAGGTATAACTATTAGGTTTAATATACTATATTAGGTTTTATACTTTGTAACACAATTGTAATTAAAATGTTCAATTATTACTCATTCAAAATTAAAACATAGATTAGGCACAGCATCCATGTTAACAGAGCCAGGAGGACCTTTTATACAATTATCACGATTAAATATTTCTAAATATGCTAGCCAATCATGTATTGCAAAACCATTATTTGAGTATATATATTATCATGAACATGATGTAAGATACGTAAGTAAACATACATATATTATTCAATATTTGTAGATGATTAGAAATATTAATATTTTAACATATTAATATATTCAATATTTGTAGATGATTAGAAATATTAATATTATAACATATTAATTATAAAATATTAATATTATAATACTTTTACTATAATTCTATTAATTATTATAATACATAGGCACTAGATTTAGCAGTCCAAGCAACACAAGTTTGTCAGTATAAAGATTGGTGGTGGAAAGTACAACTTGGAAAATGTTATTATAGTTTAGGGTTAATCAGAGATGCGGAACAACAATTTAAATCAGCATTAAAAGATTCTAAAACTATTGAAGTGATCCTGAGACTAGTTAGAGTTTATGTTAGACTTGATCAACCATTAACAGCTTTAGAAACATGTAAAAAAGGTCTTGAGTATTTTTCTAATGATGTGAATATTCTTACGGAAATGGGACGTATATTCGATAGTTTGAATAATATGAGTATGTCGTTAAAGTACTACAAAATAATTGCTCAAGAAGATGCTTCTCATACAGAAGCAATAGCAAGTATCGGAATACAACATTTTTACAATGATCAACCCGAATTAGCTTTACGATATTACAGGTAAGTACAAATCTAAATAAATAGAAACTGAAAATATAACTTAAGTTTTTTGAATAGACGATTGTTACAAATGGGGGTATATAATGCCGAATTATTTAATAATCTTGGTTTATGTTGCTTTTATGCTCAGCAATATGATCATGTCATATCTTGTTTTGAAAGAGCAATTAGTCTTTCTACTGATGAAACTATGGCAGACATATGGTATAACATTTCACACATTGCCCTTGTATGTATACAGTTTCTTTTAATGTCTAAGTTTTTAACAATAATTGAAATTATTTTTTTAATAAAAATTTTACTATATATATGCAAATTTTACTATTTATTACCAATTATTTAGACTATAGGTGATATAACAATGGCGGAAGAATGTTTAAAATTAGCTATTGTTAGTGATAATAGATATGCTTTAGCATATAATAATCTTGGAGTTATACAAATTCGAAATGGAAACATTACTGCGGCGAGAACATATTTTCATGCTGCTGCCAACATTGCTAACTTTCTTTATGAGCCTCATTTTAATAGTGCTTATTTAGCTTATAAGGTATTATAATTATATGTTATATTATGTTTCTGCATAGAGTTATATCATTTGTATTACTTTAAAAAATGTCGTAGGTTGGAGATCTTCAAACAAGTTATATTGCTGTACAAAAGTCACTAAGTACATATCCTAATCATGCTGATAGTAAAACTCTACTAAATAAGTTAGAGAGATATTTTACATACATGTGAATAGAAAAATACAGAATTTATTTATATCATGTAAAATGTATTATTTTATTAATGTTTGATTTTAATTTTACAACTAACATTATTTATATAATATGTATATGTAAAAAATACAAATCATATGATTTGATACTGTATTTCATTTCTATAATACTATTAAATGACTAAGAAGTAAATGAATATTTTAATAGGAATGTTTGTTTATGATAAAAGCAGTTGACAATGATTATATTTTTTGAAACTGTACATTATACACATTGAATGACGATTTTGAGTTTCAAATGAATGAAGTAAAAATTATTTTCTTCCATTGTAAACTATTTTTGTTTATCGAGCTTACGTATAAATATATAACAATCTGGTAATAATTTACTTAATTATTATTCATTATTTTATGTTTATGTATGTAGAATTATAATTGACATATAAAGTTATGATTTTCTAAAATGTATAATAAATAACATACGCATCTACAGCAATAAATTTTATCTACAATTTCTGACTCGTGACATATGCTTAAATTTAATGAATTTCAAAGTACAATGTAAGCAATGTTTTGCTCAATTTGCAATTTCAGCTTTACTTTGTGCACAAATATGGAACAATGTACAGTCTTCTTATTATAATCAACTTACATTCTGTCTTATGTGGTATGAGATATAACCAACCAGGAAATTACAAAATAGAATAAAAATATTGGATACACAGCTAAAGCTTTCCTCCCTACTGGTTGACTGTCACCGAGAAATGCCATTGATGCTAAAATGTATACAAATCATATTTGCAGGAAAAAGTTTGATGTACAAGTATCTAATGTAAAACTCATCAAAGTTATACTAACCATATGTTGCCCATATGAATCCAATCATAGTAATAATAAATCTTAAACTAAATAAGAAAGTAGTCTGTTCTGCCATTAATATGATTCTGCATAAAATTAGAGCAATGGCAGTTGGCAACAAGCAATATCCTAAGACACAAATACTTTGGAAGAAAGATCTACAACAAACATATTATCTTTTAAATATAACAAATAAAATGCAAAATTCTTGTATCATTTATTTCTTATATTTTAGATTTATAAAAAATTTATAATAATTAGTTACTAAAGTTTTTTGATGATAAGTTTACATACATAAAAATCATGCAGCATACCGCTATAATTTTCGATACTAGGATTAAATATTAAATTTTTCTGCCAACTACTTACATGTTGCCACCTAATAATTTGGAGTTCAAAGTAACAACCATAGATCCAATCCATACAATAACAAAAACTTCTGCAAACTCTGGTCCCCCATCATTAAAATTATTCGCTGTATCAGAAGAACCTTGTAATATCCTGAAATAACAACAAAATATTTATAACCATAATTATAAGGTAAACAGCATTTGAAATATTGTGGAAAATATTAAATTTACATTGCCATGAATGTACATAATACTAGTGGTCCCCATAGATCCCCTAGAATTAAAGATATTTTTGGTATTGAAAATATAAATTATGAGTATAATTTATAATTTATAATATTAAGGTATCTTAGTAACATACACTCCTTTAATAAGCTCTTCTTTTCTTTTGGATATAAAACATGATAAAATTTTTTGCCCACTGCTCGTACATCCCTGAGCTATAATATAAAATATAATAATATAGTAATATAATGTTTTTAAACATACCCAATATTTTTATATACAAAATATTTATAAACTCACAATCGTATCTCTGATTGGTTCATCCAAAGTATTAAATTCAGGTTCTCCAAGATTTGATTTTTGTTTGCCTCCCACTGTCAGCTCACCTTCAATATTCTGAGGGTCAGCATATTCCATCGTAACTTTGAACTATAAATACAAATTTGAGATTAATATTATATTACATTTATCATAAAAACGTTTATATGTTATTATTTTACTTATTAACTTTTACTGAAAAGATATTACTATGTAAATTAAAAAATAAATAAATAAATGTAAATAAAAACATTTTTAACATAATTACATACATCAAATTTTGCATCATCTGTCGCTGCCATATTTGTTGTAGACATTAAACTTGAATTATGAAATCATTAAATCAGGATTTTAAATGAAAATATCTTCATATCATATCAAATTGTCATGTCACATACACGTAACATGAAAATCTTTGTCTAATGTTATTTTAATAATTTAAGTGATCTGCTGTTGTACGTGCAGAAAGATCTCCCAATGCGATTTAACACTTCTCATGAACAGTGTTAGTAAAAGATTCTAAAAAGATATATACGCGTCATGATATAAATTGTTCACGTGAGTACAATGCAACTGCGAATCTTTTAATCATTCGTGAAGGAAATTGACACTAACGTTGATGCATTCGATATACGAAAGTTAGTAGATGGCAGTATTATTGTTATGTCGCGTTTGTAAACTTGTAGCTTCACTTTGTCGATTGAATGTTGGTTAAAATCGTACAATTTTTCCTGGAAAAGCATAAAGATCGTGGATACTTAACGACTCTTCTCTATACGAGTGTTTTATCAGCACATTATTTTATATTTTAAATAGGTTTTCGCCCGACAAAATGCCACGCGTTCTGTTTTATATTGTAATCGTGTCAATGTTGACATGTACTGCGCATGGACAGTATATTTCTCCGACCGTCGAAAATTATCAAATCAACGAGAAGCCGCGAAATAATGATTCATTTAAAATTCAAGTCTACGAAGAATTATGTATCCATTCGAAATATAACTATAAATTAAATTAAAAAAAAGCAATTGTATCCTTTTGAGTATATGATATGTTGCTGGTTTTATATCTATTTGAATATACAACATATAAAATAGGCGCTGAAGAAATTAATATTAATATTTATTTATATTAATTGATATTATATAGATAATACTGTATCAATCATTATTTATATATTATTCTGTGACTCATCTTAACCGAAATGTTATTAGTCAAAAAATCATTTGAACATCAACGCAAGGAACATACCGAAGCGATTAAACGTCTTCAAAAAATAGATAGCTACGAACGTTTGTATAAGATGATTATAGTCCTTGGTGAAAAAATGATTGATGTGATCGAGACAAGTAAATCATTAATCGAAAGTGGAGGTTTCAATCCAGATAATAGATCGTTGCCACAGAATGTTACCGTACAAAGTGGTAATTGTTTTATTATTAATATAATTTTCCTTTTCTTTTTTTTTTTAAGCAAGTTCTTATAAATCATATATTTTGTTCCAAGCAATATCTACTACGTTAGAAAACACGGCATTCTTTGGAGACATTCTTCTTCATTTTCCTCATATTGTTCATCGTGTACTTAAGACGCAACAAAAATGGAATCCGATCATAAATTGGTCGTTCAATTTTACTTATCGAGCAAAATATCTGTTAGACTCGGAAACTGTTACTAAAATTCATTTAGCATCTCAGGAATTAAACATCATAAAACGCGAAGAGGGATATTTCAATCCTTATTGGCAACCTACCGAGTCTCAAAGAAGAGATAATGAAAAAACAACAAAAAAGAACTCGGCAAAGAAAGAAAAACAAAAGAGGAAACCACAAATGGTCAAGATTGAATTCTGAATATTTTTATGCTTTTCATACGTGTACGTACATTAATGAAATATATTTCTATATATCTTAGAGGTATCTAATTGAGTTTCAATATTAGATAATTTTAAATAATGAAATAGTATAACATATTTTTCTATGCATGCATATATGCATAGAAATTGACATTAATATATATAATGATTATTCTTAATAAATATGAATGTTCTTTTATATCTTTATTCTATCTTTTAACATAAACAATTGATAGTTTGGATTAAATTAAAATTTTATTTTTCAGGAATAAGAGAACAAATTATACAAAGATTCTGTGAAAATATAAACCAGTTTGGCAATCCTTTAAATCTTCAATTTTATTACTGAATGGTCTACACTGAAAAAACTAATAAATTATTTTTAAAAAACGAGGGAGACAAGAAACGAAGGAACTTCGCCTTTATCGTGAAATCAGGAATTGTTCGAAAAATTCCTGAATGTCGTCAAAAATTCAGGCTTTCAGCAGGATTTACGCGGAACCACTGTCTCGGCTCTAATGCGAATAAAAGTGAAGATTTCTCGGGCGATCGAGATGGTGGTAGAAAGTGGTCAGCCAATGAGCTAAGAATGGTTCCTACCGTTCAGTTCCCAACTCCTGTAGTCCATGGCAGACACCATTGCTGGTAAACCTTGGCTAACAGTACCGTGACACTTCTTTCTTTCAGTGATTCGTTGACTACGAGTATGTTCGTGCATCACGAGCCAACAAACTGAAGATTATCTTTGTACATTTACCTTTACGGGTGTAAATGCTGTGTAAATTTAATCAAATTGTAACGGGAATTAGAAAAAACGATTTTTCGTGAAGGATGACGTCGGAAAGGAGTCGATTGCTGCTGTGTGTCGTCGTGTTCATCGTTGTCGCAGGTAGGAAGACACAGCTGCTCATTCTGAAGAGAGATCAAACCCGTTGGGCGATGTAAAACTCCTGGCTCCTCCTCCTCCTGGCTTCTCCATCGCTATCTTTCAACGTTTACAGAGAAATTTGATGAAATTTCGAAATTTGTCGTTTACGATTATTCAACGTAGAAAGTTACTCGTCACTCGTAAATAGCACATGTTTTTACTCGTTAAGCAGATATTTAGATGGATCTTTTTGAGTTATGATCGATTTTATGGAAAAGGCTTGATTCTATTTTTATCTGACAGTAAGTTTTTTTATGTTCGTTTAGCTCTTCAGTTGATAAATGAAATGTTCTTTCCGAGTTGAAGCTTTGATTATCTATATACATCTTTTAATTCTTTTTCTTTTGTGTTGAAAAATATGGTAATAATTTAAGATTTTTATTATTTTGTTCGTCGTCAACTCTATTAAATACTTTGCACTTAGATATAATCAATCAAATAGCAGTTTAGATTTATTAGAAATGTAGGTGGAAGAATGACCTTCTGTGGACATTCTCTCAATAATTTGCAACTGCTCCGTAAATAACCTTATTGAATGAAAGTTGCAATTCTCTTTCTCTCCCCCTCTTTCTTTAATAATTATTTAACAGTATGTTAATTAAGAAAATAAGTAGATCGTGATATAACATTGCAAGCTGATCGATTAATTCTTCTGCTAATCGAATGCAAGAAACATCAAAGGATGTGCCTTGACCCATTGACTCAAACAATATCTTGTTGTTAATAAATTGTACCTCTAATGCAATACTTAAGATCAATAAATCGAATAAAATTACACATGAAAATACTGTATATTCAAGGATCAACCATCGACAGACTGTGATCTAATAGAAATTTCAATGATTTCTTATTACATCTGGTACCTCAGAATTTTTTAAAATTGCCCCAACAAAAGATTAAAAATATACACTACACCATAAAATTTCGTTAGAAGTTCTGGAATACTGTGCACGATAATACATCACTACGTTAAATACTTCGATTTTTTTTTTTTATTAATTCGTAGAAAATGAACTAAAATTTTACAATACATACATACACATTAAAAATGGTAAAATATTGAATTTGCCCGCCAGAGAATTTAGAAGAGTTTTCTTTTAAGAATTCGTGAAACGCGCGTCCACTGTGAAAATAAAGATCTCCACGATAAACAAGATTCTTCCATGAAACGTTGGAAGTTCCTTGCATTGTTATAGTGCGTGTCGTAAGTAAAGTTGACACGGATAAAAAGTAAGGAGTCGGAGGAAGCGAAGAACCAGCCGACATGCCGATACGAGAGAAGCGCCGTTAAATGAGGTTCCTGGTCGGTGGTTTCACTGCTGTTTACATAAGTTTCGATGTTTACGTATATGGTGTATCGTATGCTCAAGTCTGAATGCGTGTACCATGGAAATGTTGCACCTGAACGATTTACCACAACGTCATTGCCAGAGCAGTACCTTCACTTTTCACTTCGCTGCTAAACCGATCTTTTTGGCATATGTGCACATGCGAGACTTGCTCCAATAACAAACAACTCTACCGATTAATAAATTCTTGTACGTGTGTTTAATTAATACGAATTATACGAAAATATTTCAAACGAAAGTTTATTAGTAGTAAATGAAAAATCTAGTACGATATGAAATAGTATTTTATATTCGTAAAAAATCGAAATCATTTTGCGTTTTTTAAATGGTACTTTGTATGGTCAAACCTTGTTGCTATGAAATTGTTTTAAAAATTTTTTATATTGTAAACGAAACAATGCGTGTTTCACGGTTACAGGTATTATAAAATTGTAGCGAAGTACGTATCTTCCTGGAATACCACTTTCTCCTGACAATCTATCTGTACAAGATTTCAACGTGTTCGAGTCCGAATCTTCTCTCGTCGAATTAAATGTCCAGTTATGCGTGATTTCCACGTTTGTTGGTTCAATCATGGCCGCGTGTGTACTTTTTCTTTCACTTTGAATCCGACTTTCTGAGTTGCACAATTCACGTTTTCAGTATAAATGAGAATTTTTCTTGAATTTTTATTGTAAGATAAAAGATAAACTTTGCGACGTATTTTAGATTAACAAATCTCGAAAAAATTACAAATTCGAAAATGCTTTCTAGAGATAATAAAATTAAAATTATTATTAAAATTAGTAGGTTCAACTTTTTTTCTGTCTGTATTTCGTATAAAAAATATTTCAATAAAATCCTATCCAAAGGCTATAGTTTGTATATTTTAGAACAACCATTTAACACATCATCAAATGGAGAAAGAATTCCGATTGCTATTCTTGATATCCTTGAAGTGATATGTATTTAAATGAAAGAAGTTGAATATTTATTCAGCGCAAAAAATGCATTAGAAAACATATGAAATTTTGTTACACTGATAAAGAATAAATACTTTATATTATATAAGATGATTATCATTTTGAAAATTTTAAGATTTGCGATATATTGTTACCAATGCGTGTAAGTCAGTGTTAAACCTTGATCTTGCCACTGGCACACGTAATGTAATATAAGTAACATATATACTTACAATTTAATATCTTCATTTAGTTTAATATCTTTATTTTCTTGAAAATATGTATTTCTCTTTCTGGCTTTGCTTATACTCCACATGTATATTTCTTAAATTGTTCGTTTGAAAAAATATTTCAGATAGAATTGACTATATTTCACGTGGAGCATTACATAATGGACATCTTTATGAAAAGTATCTCTGAAATTTTTAAATTTTCGTTTATCTTACATAAAATTATAAACCATTTAATTTATTAATATTGAACCTTACGAAGTAGTAAATGTATATTTATTATTTATTACAGGTAAATTTTTCTAATAAAGAGAAATTCTTAGAATAAAGCGAATAATCATAAATAATTTTGAAAAGATAAATGCACTGATGTATTTTGATCAATCGAGATTTTAATTCTTTCAATTTCAAAAATATTAATTTTTTTCTATATTTTTATATGTCTAATTATTTTAATCTTTTCATTTTATAGTTCACGGGCAGAAAAATGCTAAAAAAGAGGAAGAAAGAAAAGATGAAGAATTCAAATGCCCTGAAGGTCAAGGTAATGGCAATTTTGCAGACCCAGCTACATGTAGAAGATTTTACCAGGTATTTTACATTGAAATTTAATAATTTAATAATAAATATATGTTGTTAATAATAAAATGTGATACAAACAATTTTCATTTTTATATATGATTTCAACAGTGTGTCGACGGCTATCCATATTTAAATAGGTGTCCATCAGGACTACATTTTGACGATATTAGTAAATTTTGTACTTTTAAGAATGAAGCACGTTGTGGACCTATTGCCACAAGTGAGTATTTTATTTTTAATAACAATAAATTAAATTATATTTTTTATTAATTTTATATTTATATTTTATAGCTCCACCACCTATTACTGAACCACCAACTGATTTAGCAGAAAAATGTGACTTTGCTAACTGTCAGTTACCTTATTGTTTCTGTTCAAGAGATGGTACAATAATTCCTGGTGGTCTCCATCCAGAAGAAGTATATATTTTTCTTTTGTCATACATACGCACATAAACACTCACAAAAATTACTTTTAACAATATCTTTCACATAGTTTTCCTAAATTTCAGACACCACAAATGATAATAATGACATTTGATGGAGCAATAAATCACAATAACTTTGATCATTATCAAAAAATATTTGCCACTGATCGATTAAATCCAAATAACTGTCCTTTGAAAGGCACATTCTTTATTTCTCATGAATATTGTAATTATAATATGGTGCAAAGTTTAGCACACGATGGACATGAAATTGCTACTGAAACTATATCGTAAGTATTTCTAATTTTTTCACTTAAAAGACAATCCTTATACAATGTTTCTTCAAGTTAACAAATCAAAACTATTAAATTATTTTTTAAAAAATTATAAAAAAAAATTTTTAGAGTAAATTGATACTTATGTATATGATCTGTTATTTAGATTACAGAAAGGACTAGAAGATAAAGGATATGAAGAATGGGTTGGAGAAATGATAGGAATGCGAGAAATACTTAAACACTTTAGTAATATCTCAATAAGTGAAATTGTGGGCATGAGAGCTCCATATCTAAAACCAGGTCGAAATACTCAGTACAAAGTACTGGAAGATTTTGGATACATATATGATAGCAGTATTGGAATTTCTCCATTAAAAGTACCAATTTGGCCATATACTCTTGATTATAAAATTCCACATGAATGTAAAGCAGGCACATGTCCTACTAAATCATTTCCAGGTAATAGAGTATTTTATGTATGTTATCATGTAAAATATAAGGTATGAACTGTAAAAGAAAAAAAATATTCTGTTTGTTTTTAGGAGTATGGGAATTACCATTGAATGCACATTATGTTGAAAGCTACGAAGGAGGACATTGTCCTTACTTGGATCAATGTGTCCTTCATAATCATGACCCTGAAGAAGTTTTTGAATGGTTGCAAGAAGATTTTAACCGTTACTATGAGCAAAACAGAGCACCATATATGATGCCTTTTCATACTAACTGGTTCCAAATAAAAGAACTTGAACGTGGATTGTCAAAATTTCTTGATTGGGCAGTAACATTGTAAACAAGAAATAGTCTATGCATCATATGAATTTTTACATTCCATATCACTTTTGTAAACTATTAAAATAATTATATTTGCAGACCTGATGTATATTTCGTAACAGCTACTCAAGCACTTACATGGATAACTGATCCAAAACCAATAAAATCTCTGAATAATTTTGAAGGGTGGTCTTGTAAAAAGAAAGAAAATCTTCCTGAGCCACCATGTAATAATCCAAATAAATGTGCTTTAGACTTCAAACCTACGGAATCGAATTTTACTACAACAAGGTAAATATCTATATAGCTATATAGATGAACAACGCATAATAAATTTACCTTGAAGATATATCTAACACTTTGAAACATAAAATAATAACAAATATATTCATAGGTATTTAGAAACATGCAGGGAGTGTCCTAATAAGTATCCCTGGTTAGGAGATTCAAAAGGAACTGGACTATATAATGATAATTATAATCCTGAAAAGAAATAAAAGTGTTTAAACTTAGAATGATAATTAGAAAGAATTCAATTAATTCTTTTTGTTGTTGTTTATATAAATAACATGTATAATAAATATAAATTTTTTTAACTTGAATGCAGTTCAAGATAATATATTCATCAAAATGAAAAATATATTAAGAGCAAAATAAATAATATAAGTTTTCACAAAATTCGAGAATATTAATAATAATAATAATAAAATGTATTTATAAAATAAATATATGATAGAACTGCAAATTAAATAATTTTTCAAATTATAAAGCTATTTCATTAATTTCAATTAAATTTTTATACAATATGTAATTTATTTCTGTTTTCATTTATGTGTTTATTTTTAATATACAAATTGCATGTAACACAAGTCTGCGTTTCATTTTTTTTTACTCTGTTTAACTATAAGTAATACTTTATTGAATATATTAAATTTGTTTTGCCTTGCATAAAGTATAAAAGAGCTGTAAATTTTTATTAAAATAAAAATTATATTTCATTTTAATGATGATACTTATTTGTTTATTGTCATTTAGAAGACTCTTGTCTGTAAAAATCATAAATTAAGTTACAAATAGAAAAAAAAGTTTGTTCACTACTTTTTATAGTTTAAAAAAATTCATGCAATAACATTTCGTAATAAATTTTGTATGATTAAAGTAAACATAAAAGAAAAGTAAATATGATATGTGATACATCATGTATTTTATTCTTTATTCTTTAACAATATAAATTAACTATTTTGTAAGCAGATTTCAATCCTTTAACGGATTGGACACCATGGTCTCAAGATATCTGCATACTTTCTGTTTTCTAAAATATTAAATATACATTCTCATCAACAGTGATCTTTAATTTAAAATCAAATATTTTATAATAAATATATTAATGATACTATACCTGGTTCAGGAAAATGTTCTGGATGACGCATTATATAATCTCTCATCATTGCATGTTTTCTTGCAAATTGTAACTCAGCGGACCACTGTAACCAATATGAAGCAACACCCAAGCTTATGGCTGATATTACCATGTATAGTTTATCTATGAATTGAATATTCACACTTTAATATTAATCATCTGCGTCAATATTAGCTATATGATATATAGGAAAAAATTAGCCATGAAATAATAATAAAAACAATTTATTATTATGGTACGTTAAGAATTAAAAAAATATCATTTTAACCTTTTATATGTATATATGTATACAAATATAATGTATAAATATAATAAATAATCAAAACTTTTATATAAAATTTCAACTTGATACTAATGTTAGATAGTATATACTGCATTATCAAGGTTGTTCATAAAAAAGAAATTATATAAAAAAAAAGATCAAAATGTTTTGATTAAAATATGTCTTTATATCTCATTTTTGACACAATACCAAAATAAATAAAATGTAATAACAAAAATATGTATAATGTATATATACAAATGAAAATTGTTTACTATCATTCCGAAATATAGTAGAGAATGGTCTTTGAAATAACTGAATAATAATTATTACTAGGTTAGTTATTTCTAAAATAATATAATTTATCAACTTACTGCAAAATATGGGTTTGGATGTAACATAATTATAAGTTGTTACACCAAGTGGTCCACATATCATAGCAGGTGGTACTGTATAATATTTTAGAATACTATTTGATTGATCGACAGGTGTAGGTTCAAGAATATCAAGTGCCCATTGAGCAGGAAACTTTTCTTCTTTTTCTTCCATTTATTTGATTTTTAATCCTTATCACTAAAAAAATAACGTTAATCCTATTATTGTTTAATTCTGAAACTTTTGATATTATTTAATGCAATTACTAATCTTTATTAGAAGTAATATAAAATACAAAAGAAAAATTGAATATCTTAATTTTTGTAATAAAAATTCTTATAGTTGTCTGTGACCTCACTTAAGGACGTAATTTATGTAAATATCACAAATGATCATACAAACTGTAATCATAAAAGTAATTATATATACTTTTATGATTACACTTTTAAACTTGTGATACTTTTAAGTTTTAACATTATACGCAATTTCACTATTTTCATCATATGTATATTTTTGCGCATGTGCAATGTCACGATCACGTAACATGCTATTGTCACACAGGAGAAACTGTATCTATATTTTACTTTTACAGAAAATATATTTTACATAGAATCATTGACTAGTACCACAATACTTCATAGATGAATGTATTTCAATATCTACCGCTACTGATTAATGTTTCACAACACAGAACTTTCGATTGTGAGTGAATTCAGTTGTTTTCCTCATCAACACTTTATCAACCGGTTAGTCGTGATATATTCACACTATGGTTTATTATTAAATATTGTACATATAATATTTTCGTACTGTAAATACAATATTTTCGTTAGTTTACTGAATTGTGTTAACTTGATCGTCTAATCCAGACCTGTCGAACTTCTTCCCCTGCACGAGCCACACGGAGTCTGACTTTCGATGAGCCGATTCCCCCTCTTCCTTTCTTTTCCATGCGCTACACAATCCCCACTCTCATTTATCGAGCCTGCCACTATAATCGGTGAAACTAACACATATGAAATGTGACTGTAAGAGCAGTGTGCAGCAATTAAATTGAAGTGTGAGAGAGAAGTCGTGTGATGTAGTGGGGTTCCAGAAGAGATGAACGATAGATAAAAGTAAATGTGGAGGGGCCTCTTCCCCTATGACTCTCAAAGAGAGGCACGAATGCCAATTCGACAGGAATGTATCATGTGCTGCCATGTATCCCATATTGTTAGAACTTATTGTTAATTTAATTTATTTCCATCCAATAGATAGCAGTATATGGCGCATTTTTTAATACTCTAGGTGGCAGCACCTCCGTAGGAGGTGCCATTATTGCTCAAGAAGAGCGATAATGTGCGATAAGGACAAATATGTGTCACGTGACAGAAAAATCGATTAAATTGGAATCGATCAAATTGAATCGTTGAAAATTTTGAACAGTAAGTTAGAGCAAAAAATTATTTCTTTGAATAAATCGCATCTGTATAACGAAGTGAAATATCTACGATAATTCTATCTTCGAAGTGAAATTGAGAATTTAGATTGACGCTGTCCAACGTTGAAACCGAAGACCGAAACTGAAAACTAAAGATCTAAAATTGAAGATTAGAACTAGGACTTAGAACTAGGACTTAAAATTAAAGACACGACATACGACTAAGATTTACGATTAAAAACACGACTTACATAAAATTAAGACTCAAAATTAAGGGTTACAACCAAAGACACGACTTAAAACTAAGACTTAAGACTCAATTTACAATGTCCGAAAACTAAAACGCGTGCATCTCACGTCATCAATGAAACTTAAAACTAAAACGTACGCACTCCACCGTCCATCGGTGAAACTTAAAACTAAAACGCCCGTTGTTCGACGATGCTTAAAACTAACTTAATCTATAATGTTCGAAACTAAAATTAAACCGCACGCATCGCAGTAGTTCATCGCAGTAGCTTGGTATCATTTTCACAAATATTAATCTTTGGAACAAGAAATCAAAAAAATGAATAAACATCAGTTTTTGGAAAATTAAAAAGTGTTTGGAAAATTATGCCACTTACCAGCCGTCTAACCACGAGGAGGTGACTACGTTAGTAGCCCCCTAGCTTTAACTGTAATTTTTATATTTTTTTACAGACACTGAAACTACATTTGCATAGTTAGTTTTTAACTTATAACTCTGTTGACATATACTAAATGCTAATTTATATGTTATAGTCAAAAATTAAGTTGGTCCTCTCTTAAGAATAAGAAAACGTTCACGTTCAATTCAATAAATAATTTGCGGTGGATATGTAACAACATTGTTCATATTTTCTGATTTCTATTACTACTGTTGTGGTGCAAAACTTGTTTAAATCGATATGGTATGCTATGATATGAAAATGGTAAGAGGTTCAGATGACTTCCAAAAATAGGATAAGAAAAAGCATTCTATCCTAGTCTATCCTAGTTAATCAATGGTGACAAAAATGTACTGGATGTCACGTCTATCCTGTACCTCGTCTGTGCTTGTAACACGAGCAGAGTTGACTAGGTAAGAAGCCTGGTTCAATGCACGAGGGCGCAATACGAAGGATCGTTAATTATTCGACATTGCAGCTACAGAGCTGGTCCGCGCTCGCCTGCAATTAGCCCGAGGTCTTAATTATAAATTGAAACGACCCCACGGCTCCTCGAATCAAAATGTTAATTTATGTAATCGTTTACGGTACCGTGCACGAGGAAAAAGGGCCAAATTCGATTTCTCGTTTTCGATTTGTTTAGCTTGCTTCCTTCAGAGAGATTATTTCTTGTTCGATATTCGATAGATAGAAGTATCGTGTTTATCTTTCCGCCATGAAAGCTAAATTAGTGTAAGTATTTACACTTGTTACGCCTCTGTAACATTGTAAATACGTAACATTGTAAATATCTTGTATTAAATAACTATTCTATAAAAATTTTCTTTTAAAATTGAGTTTTTCTTTAAGTTAAACATAATAACAATTTTAAACTATTCTATTTAACCATGATATGAACATTTTTGTCTTATTTTTCATTCATAATATAGTAAGTACATGTCAATTTTTCTCACAAAATATGAATAAAATGAGTTTCTACAAATAATAATTTTTACGACTCTACTTTTATTTCTATATTTCTCGTTATAAGATAAATATTAAAATATTTTCTCAATTACGAGGACTATCTCATATTTTTTACGATATTTCGAACGAGGTGTAACAATAACTGGAACAATGGATAATTGATATAATACGATATATTGCGACTGTACAATATGGTGAGGCGTTATTTATGTATGGGAAGTATTCGGTCTGTAGGATCAATTCAGGTCGTAAAATTAACATTTGAAGAATCTTTTGTAATCTTTGCTTTACAGTCTCTCGTCTTTTTTACTTATTACTTTATCTAACTGCTAATTAATTAATTATTTATATTCATTCTCCTATATAAGTATTTATTAACTTTTGATCGATTCCATATAATCTTGAATATAGGAAGGCCTAAATACAATCAGTGTAAGTCAGTTTTTATTGCAAACAATTTACAAGTCATTTTTGTCTTATTTTTCATTCATGGAAAAGTATTTACATTGGTTGGCTCTCTTCGTATAGCAATAAATCTTTTAAAGAGTTCTCAATTCATTCTTTTATCAAAGACGAAATGATTCGATTCATTCGTTGCTACGCTAAGAATCGTCACGAACGCCGGCTGTCGCGCAAGCAGATTGCAAGCACCTGTCCACCAGAAAATATCTACCGCTGGATATTCACGACGATGCTGCCACAGCAGAAGGTTTGTCAGCTGCTACCGCAGCTGAGAGGTAAGCGATCATCTTTGCTCGAGATGACGATATACAAATCAACGAGTTCACTTTCGATCATTCACGTGGACCGTGCCCATTTCCCTCTCAAATTTCGTCATCTGGCTCCACAGATTTTTCAATCTTCCGATATCACTTTGCTAGCTTACATATTTTCTATGGATTATATTTCGTTGTTAGACGGTCGAGCGAGCCCGTCATTGTTTCCTAGCCGGCATGTGTCGATGAAATAAATCAAGGGTAGTTTAAAGGGGAGTCTATTAACCAGCTGACATCTCGTCTTTGTTTTCGTGTCAAAGAATGTTCTAATTAGGAGTTTATTTCCTATCTAATTAATATGATACACGACAGGTGTAGAACAAAGACTGTTACCAGAAACAGGCAGGAGATTATGAAAACATGAATACAAAACTTATGAGAACAGAAAAGATTGCTTCACATTTTACTTTATAATTTTTATAATCATGTTATATTGTCTAAAACCATTAATGGCACAATCATATACATATGCATACATTCCCGCTCTTGTCGCACTTTCTTGGCGCAAAAGTCTTGGAGCACTTTTTATTTTTAATACTCAGTGAGTATTTATTGTGGATAATAAAGTTTCCAAATTTTGTAATACAATTAATATATTAATATATCAATATACCAGTATCAAATATAAAACTTTTGCATGTAGAGAAATGTATAACATTACAAAATAAAGAATAAAACAAAAATGTTTATATCGTGGCTAGTTTTATTCTGCTTTATTCTGCTTCTAACGAAATTCTTTTATTAAAATTTAAGCTAAATCACGAAAGCAAAATTCATGAATAATTTAAGAAAATATTACATTATTTTCAGAGTAAGGTACAACACATTACAGATTATGTGTATATATGATATAAAGTTATGTATGGCGCGTGGCAGCATCAAATATCCAAAATACCTTCTCAAAAATCCAGCAGTTTTTGCCGGGTGGTGGAACGTGCAGGTTGGTTTCACGTTCATTTAGTTGGAAACTTCAATATGGTTCATAGAGTTTGAAGTATTTTATATGCTTTATAGTAAACAACTCGCTACAGTATAACGATGCCTAGATTATTTTGATATAAATAATATCAATCCATTAAAACTAAGCATGAATAAAGATTCGCAATCATTATTGAAAGATCATGAGGTAAGATAGAATACGCATCTGCTGGACATTCTAACCGTCCAAAGATGATAGTTGACAAGTTCAATTAACAGTAGCGATATACACAGATAGTTGACTGATAATGCAAAAAATAATTCTATACGAAAATATAAAATCAAACTTTTCACATAGAAACAGAAGATATTATTTATAAATTCAAGGCATCTCTTTTATATTATTTGTAATATCTCTATCTGTATTTATTATGTCGAGTGATGAACACGGAACTTATCAATACGTGGCTTACCTTCTCTCTCTCTCTCTTTCTCTCTCTCTCTCTCTCTCTTTCTCATTAACATAGATATATCAGTCCCATTCTTCTCAAAAATAATTACATCGATAATATCTCTGAAAAAGGTCAAAATTTTTTTAATTTCATGCTACGTAATTACAAATACGTATAATAATAATAATTTAACTGCACATTTAAGTTGTGCATCCCTACCCTGCAATGTGGAGACGCAATGGTGGGAGGCAGCCACGTGATCGAGCGCGTGTTCAACAATACAGCTGCACTGTTGCTGTTCCCTCAATTCACGCTCAGCCTCCGTGGAAGTCAGGTCTGTGCTTTATTCACTTTCCGCAACTGCAAAGTTCATTAATTTATTAAAAAAAAAAAAAAAAAAATAAGACACAAGTCGATCTCATTAACAAAATTTGTAAAAACAACCTCGTTCTAAGTAACCGAACTTACGCCATAAAACGTCTGCGACAACTGACTTCACTTGCAGAGTTGAGTCGATCGATCGATCGATCGATCGAGGCAGTCGAATCGAACAGCAAGCCAGATCGTATCGCGATCGATAAAACGTTTTATAATTGTGTATCCGGGTCGTGGACCGTGGAAATCAGATTTGCAGCGTCTCGTTCGAAAATAGAACGAAACTCTCTCAAGCCGGTATTCGTGATCGATGTGCACCTGCAAGGAATCGCGTGGGATGCTGTAAGCCGACTGCCGGCTAACGTCGCGGCTATTTCAACGTGAAACGTATCGAGAGGGAACGATAAGCGAAGGAGGATGCTTCCTGCTAGAAGATTAATCGTTGCCGTGTTTGGTGTTTGCTTGTTGACCGCTCTTCTAGAGGTAAGTAAACGGTTGAGGTCATAAAGTATACTTAAAGAGGCCCCATCGTGAGATTTTCAAAGGCTATGATCTTTCTCTTATTTTTTTTTTCTTTCGTAACATCGACAGATGTTTAGAACGTTTAAGAGAAACGTTTAGAAAAATTTGGAATAAATTTAGTATACACATACTAACTATATATGTTATATATCATGTAATCAATACATACATGCATATACAATCTTTTGAATACGATTAGTTACAAAATTATACTGCAATTGCATGATACATTACTTAGACAATAATTTTTGTGAAAGTTTAAACATTTCTTGCCATATTCTTTCTTTTGTAATTATTATTTAAATAAACGAGACAAGCTCATTAAATATACAATGAAATCTAAAAACAAGCTAAATTGTCATTTGAAACTGAATTTTTATCATATTTTTCTCAATTCTTTCGTTTTGGCTCGGCGCTTTTCGCTTATTAGTGTTATTTTTCCATCGGTGCTACAGGGATTAATAAAGCAGAGGTATTATTTTCACTACCAAAAGCCAAATAGAAATCTTAATAATAAATTCAAGACAATTATATTTTCTTCGTTACAATTCGTTACAATTTTTAAATTGGTCCGACACATCTGTACAACTCTCTACACTAATGTCACGTATATTTCCGTTTTACGTAGTCGCGATAAGCTGAAAGCTAGATCAATCCCCATAGATAAAGAATCACAGGAAGGAAAAGAATAAATCTCCCCTAATTTGTCTTACAAAACCGAATTAACATTTAATCCGAGTTACCTTAAATTGTATTTAATTGGTCTTGTTAGATGTCACGATTCATTCGTTTACAATATATTTCAAAGTGCATATTTTTTTTTAATATTATCCCTTATGTTTAAAACTTTTAAATGAAAACGAATTGTTTTTTTGGCTGTGGATGATAAATTCATCTCTTTATTGACTATTATATTGAATTTGCGGTTCTCCTTGGTTCTGTACGATCCAAAACGGATATTATATTTCAATAAGTATTATTAAAATATACAACGTGAATCACTTAACTCTGTCATCTCCAATTACCTCGTAATTACCATTTGTTACATTAATATCATTTATAATATATCATTTGTTCTATGAAATAATGTTTCAAACAAAAGTTTTATGTCACTAAGGTTTATGTTACAAAGTTCTTTTAAATTCGAGGTAACAAATATGTAACATTCAATCTCACGATTCAAAAGAAATTTCCAAGAAATTCTCAGTTTGGAGAAAGAAACATCTCGGAAATTAATATCTCATTAATTAGAGATTAAATTTAAGAAATTCATTCGATATCTCAATGTCTCGAGAAAGAGCAAAATAACAAAAAAATTAATTATCACTTCTTCAAATAAGTAAATAAATTACTAATAATTATACTACACAATTTTTTAATATCACACAATAACACGCTTTGCTTGAAACATCTTTTTATACAACAAATTGTTTACGAGTAATTAAAGATAGTAATTTGATGAATTGCCTGCTAGATAATTTTTAAATAATTTTTACCATTCAATATAATTTTACTAATTTTCGTGTATTTCTATACGCGAAGTGAAGGGAACAGTAATTTTATTTAGATAGTATAGATAGCAAATAATTTACGAATAATTTAAGATAGCAAATTTGGGGGTGACTTAAGGTTTAAATTAATTCATTAAAAAAGAAAGGAGAAACAGTGTCCTGTCGTGTTCATTTATCGAAGAAAACCGAACTTACGTTTGTTTCATTCTAAATAGAGTTTCACTTAGTACAGAGGCAGCCAGGACACGATTTACAATCGAAACAGGATGAATTGCGTAAGGAGTACGATCTTGAGCCGTGGAGGAAACGATAATTCCTGACAATTACCGCTGATCGTTGTGTAAATATTTAGAGGGAAATCGATCGATGGTATAGAGGGAAAGCGATATCAAATCCCGGCGGTTTCTCTATCGACCGAATACGAGTCGGTGGATTATCGGTTTCGACAGATAAAAACGCGGTGCTATCTTGGTTTTTGTCTGTACTATCGCAATTTCCTCCGTGCTCGCAGCAATTAGAGGTATTAGGAAAACCGTTTTATCGTAATTAATGAGTTCGAACGACCCGTTCAATTCGCGTCACGTCGCACTATCACTTTTGTAATTCTTCGTAGATAAAATGAAAATAACGTTTGCACGTGAAAATGATACTGAATCAACCAAATTCTTAAGACAGGTATTGCGAAGAGATTGATTTTCGATTCCCAAATAGTATCGTTGGTTTGTTTAATTATTGAAACTTTGAGTATTTTACTTGAATTTTAACAATAAAATGCAATTATATCAGAAATTTAACCATCTATAATGAATTCTACTTTTCATTTTCTACATTTCATTAAATTTTTATCGCTCGACATAGATGATTTCATACTCTTGGATCTAATAAAATAACATGTATATAAATGTTGTAACAAATACAATGGTATGCAAGTATTTTTTTTTTTTAATCATTAGCAGATAGATATATATTTTAGACAATTGGATTTTGGTATTGGCTCTCAAATAATGTCATTGTAATTCACATGAGGCATAGTTTATCGATTTTAAGTTAAAAATTCCAACATTAAATAATTTAAAGCCTTAAATTATTATGGTTGCCGATATCCAGCAACACCAGTTGAGAGTTAAAAGAAGTTTGATATACTGACCTAGTAGCTACAATTGGCACTGATCGATCTTGATGATTTAAGTTACGAAAGAAATTGGTTTTACGCGAGGGAAATCTTGGGAGATTTTTAGAAAAATCTCCGAGCAAGGTGTGCATTTCACCTAGTCACTCGCAAAAGCTTTTGCTTTTCGCGCTTTGAACTCTAGTCTTCGCCGGTGTAACGCGATTTTTCTTCGAAGCCAAACGGGATCACATTGCGTTCTTGGGTTCGTGTCGGGGTTCAATTCTATCTCGATGTCCTCGCATTCTACCGTGCTGTTAAATACTTTAAAACAGACGCGAGAAGAATCGTTCGAGTCACCCGCTAAGAAGCAAAGCCAAAAGATAAAAGAAGAGGAAAGAAACAAAACGGGAAACCGAGCGGGCAATTAATATCGTCTAATTATAAGTTTTCGCCCTCCTCCTATGGGTTAATTATCATCGTTGCAAAAAAAAAAATCATTGGCGATAGATAAAAATCAATTCTCACAGGATACTTGTTAATGATACTCGGAAGGGCGGAAAGCGGGAGACGGGGTTTAACGTCGAAAGAGAGCGAAAGAAAAGAAAAAAGAGAAGCATGGAAGAGAGAGAGAGAGAGAGAGATACAGGAAGCGAACCTTTTATTTCGAGCCTCGCGCGTGTGTACATGCATATATGCATTAGGATTCGGGCCGAAAGGTCGACGTACAACTGGAGAGATAAGATTTGCGAGGGGTGACTCTGGCCGAGTCTGGCTGGAAATACGCGCGCCGGGGAAATTAACGAAAGCTCTCAGAACGGAAAAGGGTTAGAGGTCGGTGGTTCGGGGGGGCGGCGGAAAACGGAAACCGGAACGCGGACACGGAAGAAAGGTGGAAACCGAGTGGAACAACAACAATTGCCCGAGGAACGAAACAAAAGGAGACACGTGGAAACGGAATAAAACATTAAACGAAAAACAATGGAAAAGATCAAAAGACGGGCGAAGAATGAAGCTACGGCCAGGATGTACGCGCCCGATGTAAACAGGGTGCACAAATGGAGCGGCTGAAGGAGACGCTTCTTCCCGTTTTTCTCTCTCTTTTCTTTTTTTTTTTTTTTTTT
>NW_025109639.1:250167-335295 GCF_011392965.1 Frieseomelitta varia
TTTTTTATGGAGTTTTTGTTACTGTGCACAGTTTGCCAGCGAATGCAAGAGCACTGTCAATGTGGAATTTTTAAAAATTGAAAGCATCTTTACCTTTTAACTGGGTGAAAAATGAAATGAAGTGAAAATTTTGAAAAGAATTCTCTATATTATTGTTTTGAAATTTGAACTGCAATAAAATAACACAAGTTCTTTTCGGTCAATTTTCCATGTATGTATATAAACCTCGCAATGGCTTTGCGTTCCACGCGAACAGAGATTCTTTATTTTCCTTTTTGGAAAAAAGCGAAAAACGTTACTCGCAATAAACCCCCGTAAATTACCGCTACTAGGCAGAGTGAGTTACGAAACTGGAACAAATCGCTGGTTTTGTTTCGTTGGCAGGGGAAAAAAAAAAAAAATTGAACAATGGTTTGAACAAAATAAAAACGGAGGAAATACTCTCTATTTTTCTTTTTTCTTTCTACAAATATATGCGTAGGGAAGCTACAACGAGCAAATAAAAAATGTAGAAATAAAGGAAAGGAGACGAGATTAAATTTTTCTAAGAGTTTTGATAATAATCATATAATAATCATATCACAATACAATACAACGCGAATAATACACAGTAATCCAATTATATTGAATATTGGACACATTATTACACAGGACGTAGTATCTTTGAATACTTTCGTGAGCGATTGTACATAAAACGTCGATTCAAAAAAGAAGGGAGCAAGAATGAAAAGAGAAAATGAAACGAAATAAAAAGGACGCGTGGGTGAAAAGAATTACCGTGGAAAAGTGCGATGGAATCTAGTTGGAAAGATCAACGGCAATGAGAAGCGTGGACGCGGAGAACTCGTGGGAGCTGACAAAAGGCTGGCTGTTGCTGAGAAAGCTTGTTTCCTCTCCTATATGCGTTGTATACATACGTTGGTAACCGTTCCCGTATGTGCTAACAAAGTGCGAAATACTGTCACTGTCCACATTGCACGGCTCTTAAGGGAAAGGTTTCGATATACCGGAATACATACCGTCGACGATCGAATATCACGTGGAAATTGTTTCGAATTGTTCGTATAACAAACAAATAATTGGATCTTATCTCTCTTATCTTTTGTTCTTATTTCTCATTTAACTTCTCGGTCAACTCTTTTAGTTCTTATTAGACTTGTGCATATTTGATAAAACGATGGACGGTCTGTTATTAAGTCGTTGAACACGGATTTACGATACGTTTCTTGATAGCAGTAATTTACTTAAATAGTTCCTTCATGGGACGAAGATAGAGTTTGGCAATTGAATACTAAAAGAGTTATGAGACTCGCTGTTTTTATAAAACACTTAATATTTCTTTCAAATTTAGAAAAATTATATATATATATATATATATGTATGTATAGTAAAATATTTGTAAAATTTATTAAAGAGTTATTAGCGATTTAAGATTTGAAGCTTCCCCACGTTCTGACAGATTATTTAAAGAAAATTACTCGGTCTAGATTAATCTTTGGATTAAAAAGTAACTTCATTAAAAAGTAATTACCGCTATTTTCACGATGTTGAAAAATATCGTTGAAAAATATCTTTAACGATATTCTCTTTAAGCTAATCCGACCTATTATTTTTGTGGTTCATTCCAAAGTTCATGACTACCGATTATGTAAAATCTATGTAGAATAGAAATATTTATATAGAATATCATTATTGTCACAAGTATGTTATTAACTATATGTAATACGGAGAAAATTATTTTACTAGTGAACCATTGCGTGATGCGAATCGCGTTTCCAGGATGAGAAGAACGTTTTGAAAGTTTCATTGTAACTTTTCGACCCAGTTTTAACATTTCATCGGCTTTGTTAATTCAATTCAAGCGTCCTCTTCGTAAGTGATTCTTCTAACAAATTAATTAATTAGTTTGCATAAACTTAATGGTGAACTTTGAAGAACAGAAAAAGAAAAGGTAGAAGAACTTGCATAATAAGTAGAGGTGTGCGGGTTTCGAGATTCTCAAATTTATCGGGATTCCCGAAAGAGGTGGGATTTGGGAAAGGATTGGGAACAAGCTTAAATAATTCGTTAAAGCCCACGCCTTCAACATTATCGAAAGATCGCAGATCTAGAACCATGATTCGAGCAATTCCTTCTGTTATATCTTTTGGTTTAACAATCTTTCGCGTATCATTTTGTACATGCGACAAATTTTATATCGATTCAGTTTCTTTTCTAGTACATACACTAATGTTTGGATGCATATGCTTCAAATGGCGTAATAAACCAGTAATATTTGCATACTTACAATTTAAAATTCATGGTGACAATGCGTGCATTCCGCCTTTGTGTCATCTTTTTCTTGAAAATGTTGCCAAACAGAGCTTCTCTTTATCTTCTTCCTTTGCACGATGTCTTCTGCTACCACAACTTTACTCTCACTATTTTTCTTAAAGATTTTCAATCTTTATTAAATTCACACAGATTTTGAAATATACGTCCGAGCTCGCCGAGTTTCTCAATGATACTGCTCAACAGCGTACATAATATCAAAGTACGAAGCACGCAGTCATACGTTCGTTTACATCAGGTCACACGATTCTTAGAATTTGTGTTGTCCAATAATTTCACTGGCAGAAGAAACTGTGTATTTACATATTTTGTAGGCTGTTATACAGCGTTGTATGTAGAGTAGTTCGAGAAACGGTAATCGGGTCCCGAAATTTTCGATTCCTCCGGGAATCTCGAAATTTTCGAGTTCTCGCACACCCCTAATAATATGTAACAAATAAAATAGTACCTCTCATATTTAAACTAATATAACAGGGAGACAAAAAAGGACATTTTGTCTTTTTACTGACAAAATCTTCAGTCGACAGAACAGCTCAGTCATTATAATATGATCATAATTATAATGTAATTATATTACAATGTAACAATGAAACTTTTCTGTCGACTGAAGGTTTTGTCAACAATAATTAAACCATCCTGTCGACTGGAGGTTTTGTCAACAATAATTGCATACCATAAATTGCTTTCAATGAGAACTAATCAGTGTTTTACTGATTGGTTTCTGAACTCTCTTTCTGTTCGAATACTAGTTTGTTCGGATATTAAATATTAGAACATAATCAATATTCAAATATAGGAGGCTGCAGCATCATATTTGCAAAACTTTAATTTGCAAGGCTTCAAATATTATTAAAATTATTAAAAAAAAATTTTAATTATTCAGAAAGTCGTTAAAGCTATGAAATACGTTATAAAATAATTTAGTGCAAGGGAAAGGCATCTGTTATGAATGAACTGTTCAGCTATAGGAGGTTCTAGAACCATATTTGTAAAACTTTGTTCTCTTGTATGAATCGCTCTTCCTACTTTTGCCGCCGTTGTTTGCCCCTTTTCTACAAATCTTGTGCAGAATTCAAAATAAAACGTAAGGTTGATGCAACATTCGACAATTCTGCAGAAGAATCCTAAAGCGCGGGGTCCCAAGTGTCGAAGCCCAGTTTCGCGGACGTGACACGTGCATTCCTCCGCATCGCGTCGCCATAAATGGGTCGCCTTTCACGAGAGAGTGTCCCATCCTTCGCGGTAAAGTTCGCGGGCCAATGGAATATTTAGCGATTTTAGCGAGCGAATGCAAACCTATGCACAAAGCGCATCGCTAACGTCGAAGGTATCCTGTGTGTACCGTCGAGAAACCGATTATTCGCGAAGGGGTCGTCGTCGTCGTCGTCGTCGTGCAAAACGCAAAACGCCACAGCGAATAACTGGCAGAGAGAAACGAAAGTGTCCGAGAGAAACCAAAACGCCCCGGGGATTGCGCACCGTTAATCGGAGTAAAATAAAAATTGGGCCGCGTGCGTGAAATTTTTAAAAGCAGTGGTGGTAGTCAGACCTCGCTTTTTTCCCCGCGATTTTTGCCCTTTTTCTTCTCCATTTCTTCCCTTTTCGTAGAACGTGAAACTTGAAATGCAGACCGTTGTTTCCGGAATTTTTCGAAGCATTCTTAAAAGAGGAGTCTTTTTTTTTTTAAGTATTTTCTCGTTTTTTTTTTCGAAAGCGGTAGTTGGTATTTTTAGACGAGTTATTAAAGCGGAGAATTTTAGCTAACGATTAAACTGCGGATTTTTATGTAAATTCTTTTTTTTTTTTCAAAATATGATTTTAAAAAATAGAAGCTTGATAGAAAGTTATTTTACATTCTGAATATTACAGAAAATTCCTTGAATAATTTGTAAATTTTTTTCATGTTGTACGCATTGTGTGTAGAATTTTGAAATTTTCTACAGATGAATAAAAATTCGTAATCTATTGACAATGTAGGATATAATAATATCATACGCAGAGTACGAATAATGAGGAATGTCAAGAGCTAGTATCTTAAAGAAACGTTAATATATAAAAGACAGCTGAGCTATATCAAAATCTATAAAAATATGAATATAGAGTGATATAGAGGAATGACGTTATATATAATACAAACTATAAAAAACTGCAAAATGTTTTTACTGAATAGTTGAATAATTTAATTAACAAAAGAACCAGAATATATATAGAAATGAATTGAGAGCAAAGAAGGAAAACGTACAAATACAAAATATAGAGAATCGGAGGAGAGAAAATAGTTCATGGAACGACATGAAAGATTAAATCGGCGTTGTATGAACAAAACCATATAGTATTAAACTTTAACCGAAAACTGATAGATGTACCTTCTCTTCCCAGTTAGCTTTTGAATAGTTCAAGTCAAGATAATTGCAAAGGGAGAATCCTCAACGACCCCAATTCCACTTCGAATCAAGGAGCAAGACTTCCAATGTTTATCAAAAGAAAGATCTCCTGATAGTGAATTTATTAAAAAAACAAACACGAACGCGTAAGCAAAAGAAAAAGTAATTTAACTTTTCAAATATATACCATTCAATATGAATGATAATACTATTATTGTATTATATACTATAATGCAGACCCGGGCATGTAAAAAGGAAGAAAATTTTAGTCTTTTTTTTAATACGAATATTATTCCCAATATAAATATTGAATGATTTTTGACTAATGAAATTAGGTGTGCGTAGAGAGAAATTTGTTTCTGCAGAAACTTGAAAATTTAAAATATCGGTACGAAGAATATCAAACAGTTTCCGACCAAAGACTATTAAAAAATATCAACACGAAAATCCTGTCGTTTCTATTCTTTTTGGATAACAAAGAATGACGCGTATAAGTATAAAGGAAACTATATAATTTCTACGGAAAAGATAGCTATTTTTGTTTTGATGAATAAATCTTTTATATTCTTCACATTTTTCTCTGCTTTTGTAAAAAAAACCCATTAAGCTCTCTTAATTACTCTACGAAATGGGACAACGATAATTACATAAATTGTAACAAATATTATGAACATTCAAGAAAGGATATTCGTCGAAGTAAGAATAACTATTTTTCATTTGGAAAATAAAATGACGCAATAAAAAGTAATAACAAAACGTTCTTGATTATCTAACATAATTTACATTAAACTTTTTGAAAAATTCTTTCACGTCTCTGTATCTCGGCGATATTAAAATCCGCTCGCGAAAAGCAACTCGTAATAAAACAATAATAAAAATTTCGATGATAATCAGAGACAGAGACGGCATTTTATCGTCCGTAGACTGTGGCGAATCGACAAAGGTCGCCACCGTGTCCGCTGGGATTCTATTGTGCGAGGTAGGAATGCACTGGCGCGTATGTGTGCACAAAAATTAATGAATCGAGCGGACCAGGCGGAGCAGAGAGCATCAGTTTCCGCGGCAATTTCAATTCCCCTCACGCTGGGGAGCTTTGTCTCGCGAAAGTAAAATTAAACGCTCCTGTTCTAGGAAGACGCCGTCAACCGGAGGCGGTGCTTCCACGACGAACCTATCTTTTATAATGCGACGTGAAAATGATGGAAAAACAACCTAATTTAATGCCCTTAATTGCCTTTAATTGGATCGGTTATTTTGAATATGATACGCCCATTTTTTGAAGAGAATTGCAAAAACGACAAATTTATTATATATTATACGTCAGTATGACGTTTTGTACATTTCGTACATTCAACAATTTATAATTATTATTGAGAATATAAATATTCCTTTGTTTTAATCAATCGACATTTCGTTGCTGAAATGAAATTGCATGATTGATGTAATTTGCATTGACGCAAACAATTCAATGGACTTGCACCATTTTCAAAATCAATGGTCCAATTTTTGCAACACTTTGTTACAGTTGCAACATGTTGATATTTAAATATAACTAATTAAAATTTCAATAATATGAATATATAATATTATGAATGAAATATTCATTTAGTAGAAGAAGTTGCTAGTAGAAGAAGTTTCTTCTGAACGTGTTCTAAATTTTTTCGCTTAGTGAATCCATTTTATTGAATATTTTATTTATAAATCTTTTTTCCATATAAATGGGAAATATAAATATTTCTTTAAAATTAAGAAATCACTATTCCTTCCTATATCGTGAAATGTGACATGTGTCGCAAGTTATTAATATTACTACCGTTTCATCTTAATAAATGACATAATCAATGTAAAAGAAGTTGAGTTCAGCTGGAGGGTATTGTGCCACTTAACTTAATTAATAACTGTGTAAGTAGATGAGAAAGTAAAAAGAATGCATTACACAAATATATGTTCGTTAGTATTGACAATGAGACGCGTGTCACGTGAAAAGCTTAACGTTATTGCTAAAATATAAAGTATGAAATATAAAAATTTAATCTCTAAATTATTAAATTTTAATACATTAAACAGTACGTGTAATATATATGGGAAATGAAAATAACAAAGTATATAATAATATTGACTAAAACCTGTCTATAATTCGATTTTCTTTACAACCTTGCTTTATATAAATTATGTAAAAAATTAATAACAAACTAAATTCAGACATAAAATATTACGATGATAAAATTTATTATTGCCTTGTTATTAAATAAGATGAAAATTAGTAAATATAAAGTGATTAATTTAAAAATTAATAATAATAATAAATAATAGCTAAAATAAAAATCTATAAGTACATTATATAAATTTATATAGAAATATTATACTTATTGTTATTTGCGTCACCGCGTTTTACCTGCGGCAAAACTTATGTCTTGTGTCGTATATATACATATACATCTAGTACACTTGTAAGTTGATGGCGCGTAGGTCGTAGCCAGGGTCGCGGAAACCGACGAGATCGGCGGAACCGACGACTCTTGGTTCCCATGGCATGCTAATGAGCCTCGTAGACCACGAAATACCCCAGTGAACTGAATAACTTGCTGACGATGTATATAAGAAGCCAGCTGGCGTGGCCCTACGAGCTTGAGTCACTATCGTCATTTTTCAAACGCGTTTGATTATGCCGGATAGTTATTTCAAGTCGTTAGTATTCCGTGGTAGATTTGATATTTGTATGCAAATACAGAGTCCGTTGATAAGTCGAGCATTTTTGGCAAAAAGTATTTTTACGTGGTGGACTCTGTGTTATGGTGGATTTTGCCTTTTAAGAAGAAATATGTAAATAGATAAAAAGATCATATTTTTTTTTTTTTAATAAAGTGGATTAAGGAGGTTGATTAAAGTTTTTCTTCTTCTCTCACAAAACGTATCCTTTGAATATTTAACTTGCTCGTTTTGCATTCCCAGAAAATGAACATCCAAGTTTAATAGATTTTCGGCCGGAGGAGATACCTTTTCAATACTGATATTTTAATTATTTTAATGAATATTTATTATTTAATATAATACTTTATTGCTGATATTTTTTATACAGCTGTCATTAAATTTGCATATATTGATTCATTAATTCAACTTAACGCAACATTTGCAATTCTTCCCAATCGACTTGTATTATCAAATTTTATTTTTCATTATGAATTAATAATATATTCATGTATGTATTATTCATAACATATACGCTCACTTACCGCGAAAGAAAACTGAAGAAATGTGATTTTCGAGTTATCATTGTGAGAATATTACAGAGACAATTCCTCGATCAATTATGAAAATCTTGCGTGGATAAGAATAAAATCTTTTTAATTTGACAGATTGGAAGCACTGATCCACGTGAAATTCTGTTATATTCTTATGAGTTCGAGAATGAATTTTTATGAATCTTGCTCATTATGAATTTTATTCCATCATTGTGTACAAATTTTGAAAAGAATAATGCATTTTTCTTTAATTAATCGCAAGTGCACGATATTATGATAAATTACCTATTGCTTGATCCTCAATGAATTATAGCACAACCAATAATAAATAATTTTGTAGGACTCTTTTCGGAATGAGAGAGATAACTTGATATTTTCTATTCAATGAGCTTAGGCTGTTCTATAGAGTTAATTGAAAATTTTTTTTCACGGACATTTATTCTTTTGAATAAGCTGCGAGTTCATTCAGCGAGTCACTAGAATGGAACAGAGTGGCGACGTATCACCGGAAGATAGTTTTCTTGGTCGTCACCAGCTTCTTAAGGCAGTCAGTGCTCGTTAATTTCGGCCAGCTCGTTAGCACGAGCGTACGCTCGAGCAATTTGCAAAAGCGACTCGGTCCACGAATCAAGTGCTGTTACGGTTTTCATCCTGACTTTTCTTTCTCCGTTTCTCCGACTTTTCTATGCTTTTTCGAAATAACCAACACCTGGATCCTCGGTCCTTTCAGCTGTCTATTTCTTCACAATTTTACTACCAAGAATTATGATTTTAATCATCTCGAGCCTTACGTTGATCTTTAATGGCTCAATACTTGCAAAATGTCAGTGTTTCGACGAGTGCTATTTTGTTTTCTCTCGATGTTTTGTTTCTCTTCCATTTCCATAAATTTCATATATTCAATTGTTTAATTATATTAATTATATTAAACATTAATTATATTAATTATATTAAATATTAATATTATATTGTATTATATTATTATTATTATATTAAATATTAATATAATACAATATAATATTATTATATAATTAATATTAATATAATTAAAAGTTATATTAAGTATTAAATAAATTATTGAATTGCCACTGAGACGATTGTCACTGTTGCAGCAGTAATGAAATGAGAAACGCCAATGCAAAATTTACTTGACCACCGAGAATCAGAGTCGGGAAAATACTCATCTGCGAAGGGTTATTGCACTGCTTGCATAGCGCATAGAATGTTTGTTGAGTAAATAGATGATGAGACAGATGGAAGTTTTAATGTATTAGAAACGGAGGAGCGTATTGTATAACGATGACAACAATTTCATTCATAGATAAAAATTATACATTTCTCAGAAGAATGTTCAAATCATAAGATTTAGAAAATTTATAGAAGATTGATGCCTCTGTTGTTACAATTAAATTCATTAGCTACAATAACTCAGAAATCCATCTGATTCGCGAAGTATTTAACCTCCTCGTGTCGCGGTGTTTATTTTTCATTTTCGACGAGCAAATCCGACGCCGTTTCTTTGAAAAATTCCCTCTAAAGAGGCGCTGCGCGCGGAACACCTCTCTGAAGAGCCGCGTTCTCATTTTTTCCGTGACGTTGTGAAAAGAACCGCCCGGAAAATCCTGGCTGATTCTTTTTCCTCCGTATCTGAAGTGAACTACGGGCCTCCTCCATCGGAGAAACTGGTGCAAGAATTTACGAGTAAACAATTTAATTTAACTCGTCTTTTTTGTCTAGCTGAAAAGATCTCGCCTTTTTAAATATAAAATTTCACAAGTGGTCCGTTTTCAACTTTTTAAACTCGTATTTCCTTTATTTTTTTTTTAATCTCATTTCCCTCTCGTACAGCTGCCGGTTTCCAGCTTTACACACACTTGGGAACTACTTTTTGTTAAAGCAATCAACATGTGGGCGATATAATCACCTAGAATACGAAACGTCGAAAAAGAAAAGTGGCTATTGACAGCTTATTTGATTGGGAAAAAACCTGTGACGTGAAAAGACTCGGGTTTTAGTTCTTCGTTAATGGTATTACTGGCTACGTCTTCTTTCTGTCTACGTAACTCGTGTTATGTAAAGTACCGGTCAAAAGTTTCGGTTTTCTTTTACTGTATTTGTACTGTACGCTCGGTTTAATACTTCGCTTATATACATAAACATGTTCATCTTCGGATTTTTATGCAAATTTCATATTTTTTGAAACGCAGTTATTAAAATCGAGTTTGAGCGAAGACTTATTTTACTCACTAAATAGTAAATAATATACTTTAAATATTTTCTGCGTATTATTGAATTTTTAAATTTCGCATAAAAATCCACACAATTATCTAACTATAATTGTCCTTTAATGCAGAAATTATAAATAATACATCACAAGTAATTAATGGTATTTATGACATACGTAGGTATTCAACGTGTTACATACATACACAGTTTAAATCCGGTATTTCTATTTTAATAAATATTTCAGAATGAATTAAAATAACACGAATGTGCAAATACCTAAACAATATACTACGAAATGAAAAGTTTCGCCTAATATTTCATACCGATTAAACATTCCACAGACATTATGAATAAATTATAAATTTCTCGTGGCGCTCAACAATAATGATCGCTTTCCCTATCCTAACACGAATTTACGGCCCGAAAAGATCGAACCTCGTCTTCGCGTTACTCCCCCAACCCACTTTCGAGCAGTTTCGAAATTGACTGTCTGAAAAATTGCGAAATTTCCTCTCTCCCTCCCGGCGTAACAGTCTTAAAGTACCAACATATCCGTATCCGCCTCCTCCGTTCTCATACTCTCCGATCGAGAGACAGCTGCGTAGGAGGGAGTTTCGGGCCCTACGGTGGCCTCGGGAAGGAACGTTGTAACGAAACGAGGTCCAAGAGTCGAGTTCGAGTCGATATAGGGAGGCGGTTCGAGGAACAATAGGGTGGTAGCAGAGATAATTATCAGAGTCGGCGGCGCAGCTGCGTCGATTCGTTGCACCCTCGAGGCCGTACGATCCCCGTGCAACAGTCAAAAGCCATGAGGGAAAGTTCAGCGTGCCGTGACACCGCACTTTGGCCGTCGTCTCCTGTCCGCTCTGAACACGTGCGCAACCCTTTGACCAGCTCGTCGCCTCCAACAGGCCCCTCCACGGGCCGTTGCATAAATGCAACAGGCTGCGACGAACTGGCTGGCGATCGCTCGAAAAGTTCGCACCGGTGTTTAAGGGACGTACTGCTCGGTGTTTCCGAGTTGGTTTCCAAGTTTGCTTCTGTTTCGTCGCGAGATGCTAAGGGGGAGAAAGGCGCGATGCTGTTGGATTTCACTGTTTTCGCGATGTTTTTTCTGCGAAGGAGTAGCTGGCTCGTCGCAGATTTTCGCGAAATAAATGTTTGTTTCAGTAACGGAGTTTTACATGTTTTTGTAGTTTAGGCTTTGAAACGCGGACACGTTTTTTAACTGTAATGTTGGTTAATTTTATTTTTATTTATCTGTTTTATTTAATCGTTTAATTAATACTAGGTATACAATTAATAATTATAATTACATTGGACAATGTATTTACTTAATTTGTTGGAATTTAATAATTTCATTCTGTATATTACGTGATCAGCATTAGCGATAAAATTAAACGAATTGAAAGAAATGACAAAATTTTCATCGATTTTAAAATTCTAAATTATCCATATCCTTCAATAAACCGTGATATCGGATAAATGTTGACTTTATTTGTTTCCCTGTTGTTTTATAACTTGACCTAGTTGCGTTGGACGTTTTGTAGTTTCCATGTTCAAAAATAACTGACTGCAATTATTTTACAGAAAGCAATTTTATTTTGCAAATTGGAAAATTGAGCTTGTGGATGGTAATTTGTGTACGAAAAAAAAAAAAAAAAGGTTTTGCGTTTACGTAGGTATACGTACGTATGTGTGTTTCGTTTTTGGTTGACACTAGGGCAGGAAGGTGGAGACAAAAATTCGAACGCGCCCCGTTGCATAAACACAACACGATATGGCTAGCAATTTAGTTTGGCTGCCGAAATATCGGAACGGTAACGAAATTCCATTTATCTCGTGTTTATTATTAAAAAAGTCGAAGCCGAGAGCGCGGAACGAGAGAAAAATAAATCTTCGGGCTTATTTCCTTCCAATTGAAAACTATAATATGAACCGCGGTATATTATTCCATCTGCTGTTTCAATTTTATTCGACATCACGGTAATAGATTTTCAAAAATACAGTTATTTCTTTTAATTTCATCCAGCATTCAATAAATGGAATATTGTTAAAAAAAAAGAAATAACTCTTTGACGATTTAATTAGAAATATTATGACGTTATTGATTTGATAATCAATTCAAATTTATCATGACAGATGTTTTTTTCGATGTTTTTAATGTTCGTCAACTTTTTTTCTTGGATTCTTATCTGAATTTGGATTATAGAAATCAAATGAAACACTATTCGCTGTTCTTCGTAAGGTGGGGCGAAATGAAACGCTATCGAACGGTCCTCTTAAATCGAGCGATGCTCGACATTGGTTGCTGAGCATCGCCGTTGCAAAAATGCAGCGGAGCGCACCGATTAAAAGTGCACGCTGTTTTCGTGTTAAGTGCTGATTGGTTGCTCGCGACCTGAACTCGGGTCATGATTTTTGATTGAACATCGTAACAGAATATCATAGACATAGATTGACAACTTTGAAATATTCAGCTACTGGAGCTACTTTTCCGATGGATCTAATCTCGTTATTAACATGTTCACCAGCTAAAAATTCACTGTAAGTGAATAGCTCGAAAGTGTTAGGAAGTTAATAAAATTGAAGATAATATTTATATATGTACGTATAGCTCGTGGTATTATCTTAGAGTTATCTTAGTTCGGATAAAAATCCACGGTCTACTACTTAATATAAAATATAAAACGAAACCAGATATCCAAAATTTTAATAATCCCGTACACATTACAAATTACTATAATCATCTACGACATAATGATACTATTTTATGATTAACAATGACAATGATATTAATTAAAGAAACGTATCTACATTCTTCCAATCTCTCTCCTTAAGCTCAAGTGACTCAAGAGCGTTTTATTGATCGGATGGTAAATCGAAAAAGAGTTAAACGGCGCGAGAGGAGAGGTTAGGATCAGCTAGAGAGGAAATTAAAAGAGAGAGAGAGAGAGAGAGAGAGAGAGAGAAATTTCTATGGCGGGCCACGACCAGGAAGGAATGATTTTCAATCGGAATTTATCGGCGCGACACGGTGGCACACCGTGGCGTGCCGTTGAAAAAAAAGAGAGGGACACAAAAGCCACCGCAATTACTGCTTCCGCTTTGTCCCTCCTGCCGGAAGTCCTATTCATACTCGTCACTATGAGCGCCGTTACTTCCGTCATTGTAGTTACGGATCTACGACCGATTGTAAATCATTCTCTCTCCGGTCTTTCTTCTCGGCCTTCCGTTCGAAAATAATCGAAACGGTCGTTTTAAACGGCACGTGTTCGCGCAATTGGCATCGATTGAAATGGTCGTTAATATAATATAATAGATATAACACGAAGAAGAGTCACGTGGCGGTACTAATCAGTCGAACAGAATGAATTCAAACTATGTAGTTTGGTTAATTTCAACGAATAGATAAATATTAGATTCTTCCTTTCATTTGAATTTTAGGGTTGTATCGGTGACAATAGTAGATTAGATCGCGTCAAAAATTTCAGTGAACTGAAACGGTTCAGAATCTTACATTTCTCATATTATTATACTTGTATACGTGACATAATATAACTTGAGAAATATACTTGATGAAGCACAACCGAAACATATTACAGCCATATTATTTACTCTATTTTACGATCGAATACGATGTTCTAAGATATTGATTAAATATTGAGATCATAGAATATTTTGCCGAAATAAAATTGTAATGTAATAAAATTAGCCACTAGTTATCTTCGGCTACGCATTCTTCAATCCTGCCGCGAGATACTCGACACGATTGAGTCTCGAGATACTCAGCTCGACGTCGAAGATCGAACGCGTGATAGATTGCACTCGCGAAAGACTTTGAAGTTGTAATGGTTGCCCGAAGCACGACAGATCTAGATCATAACGCGTCCCCATATGAGTTATGGATGCAAGATGGTCTACCTGGGCTGTAATTGAGTTCGAAAATAATGTAGCCCCGTGGAAGATTGCCTCTGAACATCTGTTTGCGAAACAGAAGGTTTCTGTCTTTCTCCTCGTTTTCGTCGGCTCGAGAATTTTGAAGCCTTGCGAGCGTAAAATGATCGATTGCTTTCCATCCATTGAACTCGTTTTAGCGAAGTTAGCATCGGGCGAGGAAAAATTCCAGGTTTCTTGAGCAGGGATGTTGCATAACTGGAATTTTTGAAGCTCTTCTCTTGTGCCTAAAATTATTTCTTCGCTCCATTAGTTTCAGTGTGAAAGGAATTGACTTCTTTAACGATCGACTATACTTGTTTTGTGAGAGCACATAGAGTATATCTAGATCTGCTAATTCTTTTACTTTTATTTAAAATATATATAATTTAATAGTATAATACATAGCGATGGACGAGAAGAAAGTTTAAAGTTGTCAATGTTATATTGGTTGAACATTGGTAATTTTTGTGTTGGACATTTTTTTTTACAAATAAAAATCATTTATTCATTTCTTTTTTAAATAATACAATTCCACTCTATAAAATTACGAATTACTTCGTGTCATTTGCTTTTTGAACTTTCTTCTGCCCTCCACTATACATTTTTCGCATACAAGCGTCTAGTTTCCATAGTGAAAGGGTTAACGATCCTATGAATTATATTTAAAGGAATATCAAATTATCATCGGAGAAATACTCTTCGTATATCTTTTTATTATCCTTCGCCCTTCAGCTCCAAAAATATAAATCATAAAGAAGGCACAGAGGCAATCCTCGACTCGAATCAAACAACGACTATCGTTACCCTTGGAAACCCGATTCGAGGATTGCATCGTGTATCCTCGAGGCATCGTTCACCGCCCCGGTTTTTGTTCTTCGTTCGTTCACGAGTCGGTCACTCGAGCTCGGATGGTTACAGAGACGACGCAAATTCCACGGATTTACCGAGCTCACGTTTCACCGTATTCCAAGATGGAGAGACGTTTGAAGACGGGGTGGAGGGTGGTTACAAGCGCGGGAAAACGATCGGAAATTGTTAAAGGCCGTTTCGAACCGCGCGGCCACTCGGCCGCTTGTGCCAGCTTCTTTCGACGATGCAATTTCCTGTTCGCTTCCCGTATGCCAACCCTTTTGTTATTGATTAAAGACGGAGGTGCCCTCCGGACACAGTGCCCTTCTCGAGGCCATGCTTCACCGACCGCCGAGAAAATTATGTTTTTCAGTCCCGTGAAGGGCCTTCAAAAAAAAAAAAAAAAACCATCGTTCATGACTCGCGTAACGCGCAAAGAAAAAGTAGAGCACGTTGAAGGATGAAATTTCCTGAATATATTATGAAACGTATGAATTGAAAATATTGTAGAATGATATATAGACACAACGATAATGATACAGACGTAACAAATGACGAATGGTGATGATGTACAAAATGATATATGTACGAGATTAAAAAAGGATAGTTTTTGATTAATTCAGGTTATTCAGAGGCAGCCGTTCAAACTAGTTCAAACGTTCAACTTTTAATTTCGTCTTGCTTTGAACTGAAATAGCCAAGATTTACATGCTATACGTCTGATCTAAGTTTACCTTCAAAACAATGAATAATTGCGTAGATTTCTACGATATTCTTGAATCTATGAATTAATACTCTACTTGGAGCTCACTCAAAAAATGTCCTCTATTTCAAACATTTCCGTACGTAACTAATTTTATCGAGAACAATTGCATATTTTTTTTTGAAATTCGTTACTTTCATTTAAAAATCCAGCGAAAATTGTGTAATTTCGTTTGACGTCAATGTCACACCACATTTTGTACACGCTTACATGAAATACAAAGCGTATTAAAGGATCGGAGAAATATTGGAATATTTTAAAATATTAATATTATATTTTCGTCACCGCAATAATAATGACAACAATTATCAAATGAATTAAATATCAATATCAAATATCATATATAAAAATCCACGTTACTGTAATAATATTTAACATTAATTATTTAATGTTTACCATTTACTTACAATAAACGCTCTTTGATCGAATATTTGTTCTTTGTTTATTAATCATTTCCTCATTTGTACCTTATTTTGTTTATTGTAAGCAAACAGTAATAACATTAATATTAAATATTAGTCTAGCTGTAATAATAGTTCATTTGTGGATATTTGATATTGATGTTAAACGTTGCAAAAATAATATAACATGCCTGAGTTACTTCCAAACAAGTAATTTCATTGTTTGCGTTCACGTCGAAATTGAAGAAAAAAAAAAAGAAAAGAAAAGAAAAAATGGAAGAAGCAAAACCGCAAGCGGCAGCGGTATCGCCAACTGACTCGAGGCAAACTCGATCTTTAAGTTTCTTTATTAAACGGGTAGCATACGTCGTACGTGTGATGAACGGGTCAGATAATTTGTCTCCGACACCGGAGGATCGCTGTTATTAACCCTTTTCACCGGACTTGTCTCGCTCGCAAATTGACAGGGTGCATCCTTACGTGAGGAGTCGGGCTCGTGTTACACCATCGATAAAATGACACTCTAATATACGAACACGTGCACGTTGCCTGTCTTAATGCATTATGCTCGTGTTGTCCATCATTGGATTCTTCTACGTGGCACGGTTGTTTTATGTATTGTCAGTGAAAATAACAAAAATCGATAGACACAAGTATCTTTATCGTCGCCATCGTTTCGCGGAATTATGTCAAGCCGAGTTCAATATTACTTTTTTCTTTTTTTCCATTTTTCTTCAGTGTGACACACGAAGAAATTTCTTTTGTATTAATAATGCAATTGACACTCGATATTTTCTCGGTGGAAATAAATGGGTTTGCATTTCACGCGCGAGGAAACCTGTAGGTAACAAAAGAATATCAGTGCTATTTTGTTCTCTTGTTTACTAAATTGAAAAACTATTTTTCTATTTTTTTCCATATAGTCGAACATTTATATTTCGCATTATAGCGCGTTTTTGTCTCGAACTTTTGTTTTCTCTGTAAATACGTTCGTTGCAGGAATGAAACAGAATTTGTCGACTTTGAGAGGAATCATTACAAACGGAGTCAAACGTTAAATCCTAGCCAATTAAAGATCGGCCTAAATAAAAATCTCACGGTCGTGAACCTCTCTCTTCCAAAAGAGAACTGCTGCAGCGCGATATTTTCAGCGATTTAAAAAACCTCCTCTCGAGCGAATGAATCCGCGACCCGCGCTATTGATAGAGAACCGATAGAGAAATGGTTGCTCGGTATTGCGGAGAAAACGAAAACGACGAAGGAAGAAAAAGGACGAATGAGGTTTCACGAACGAACGGTGCCCGGTGCAATGATGCACCTGATGGCTTGGTGACCGTTGGCGCGTGCCAGCAGCCGGCTCCTACCAGCTGTCACTAAACTGTATCGCTGGACCTCGTCGTTCTTTTTATTACACAAAACGACGATTTTCGCCATCTTCTATCTCCGTTCACCCTGCTACGACCCTCAAATTTTTACATTTTTTCTCGTTCTCACTCTTGTTACAAGAAACAAGTAGAATTTGTAATGTTTGAAGGAAAACTTGACATAAAATTTAACTTACAAGAGAAATAATGCATGCTTGTTGTTGTAAGTAAGAACTTAACTCTCGAATGGTATCGTGGGAAAATTTAAGATATTTTTATTATACCACACTATATTTAAAGTGTAATAAAGTATAGTTTCTCTGATTAGTAATAAAATGAAATCAAAGCAATGTTAAACAAAATTAAAGCTAAATTCTTACGACTCTTAGTGTCCAGTGATATCAATTAGGAATTAAGATATTTTTCAATGCTGGAGAAATATAATTCAAGCAGATCGAAATCGGTGAAAAGAACGCGGTATGATTGGCCTAAAATGGCACACGAATATAACGATACATACAGATCGCTCTGTGTGAGTGAAAGAAGCGTTTTCTTCTTTTTTTTTTTTAAATATTGGAAGAAAAGGATGATTTATAATTGTGATGACCTCATTGAGAACGTTAAGTTCGATCGCAACGTGGAGCAACTGGCCAGGAGTTGCTTTTTACATATAGTTAGCGTTGACAGTTGTGACTTTCACCGGCACCTCAAATAAAAAAAACGGGGTCAAAGATGTTCATTAAAATAACACTACTACAAAAAGTTTAATTTTAATAATAATAATTAAAAAATAAGAATGTTTTATAAGAGTCCTTAGAACACTTTTTTTACTCTGAAGAATATGTATCGAAATTATTAAAAATATGCTTGTTTTTGTTAACAAGTATAAATTTGATGTACGTTCTTTGGAAAATTTAAAGTTCTGAAAGAAATAAAAATGCCATCGCAGATAAAAAAGCCTGAAGACTGTAAGGATCAGTATTCAGTATTTATCGTACTTTACAGCTTCTCTCTTGTATAAAATATTATTTCATATTTTTTATTTTGTAAAACATTATATTATTGTGTATATACAAGCATATATTATTATATGGACGTTTGCGTCCTTTTCTTTTTTCCAAAGAATTGCATGAAACATTGAATTGGGTCGATCTATTTATGAAGTATTTCGTTCTATCCGTTTTCAAATAAAATTGAACTGGTCGATGTGAATTGAGATCGAGGATAACGTTGAAAGCTGTTTCCTCCTGGAAAGTGGTACAATAGTGATATAACATATTTAACTAGATTTATTTTTATTTGTATCTCGAAATAGGTAGATATTTTAAATGGTTTTCAACGTGATTTATCCCCTGATTTATCAGACAGCAATAAATAAATGGCAAAACAATTTAGTTAACTTTTAATTCGATTGAAGCCGGATGAAAATTTATCTTGCAGAGATGTCTAAGTGACTTCAAGTATATTTGTCCCACATTGAGATTTTATACCGAACGATATGTATTTTTAGTGACATTTCAAAAGTTTCTATAAATTTCGTGAAGTGTTAAAGTATTCATTACAGATAATATAGGTCCAATTATTTCAAGAAACGAAGGACTGACAGTAGAGAAAATATAAAATATTTTATTATATTAAAATATAATAAATATAATAAATTATATTAAAATATAATAAATACAATAAATTATATTAAAATATAATAAATATAATAAATTATATTAAAATATAATAAATATAATAAATTATATTGAAATATAATATTAAATAAAATATTATATTTTACATTACGAAAATATTACGCAGTAGAATATAAAAAATTACAAAGATTAAAAATAAGAAACAAAAGGAACAAAAATATCGATCTTTCAATCGAATTGCAATCAATTGTCCAAATACTGATCCATCTCGACATTTAGCAATGTATTACAGTTTCATCAAGGCACATTGATATAACACTTTCACCTGAATTAAGATTAAACTGAAAGTATTCTTTCTTGCTGAAAAGAACTGCCACTCATTCGCCATTATACTCGAGATTACAAGAGGCTTACGTATTTTTTTGGATTTGTTATTTGCGTGTGAAGAATCAACTTCACGCCTGACAGTCGTAAAAAAGTGCAAGGATATAATAAGGGACAAGTTACAGCTACGAGAAATTCTAATTTGCATGTTGACCGTGCACGTTTTCTGGTGCATCTCGAATGCAGTTCGAGGCACGAAAGAAAGGCGCAAGGTGTTCCCGTAGTCAGGTGGCATTATCCCTTGGCACCTGTTCTTTCTTCCACGCTGTACGGTAAATTTAGAAGAAAATGGTTACCAGGTCTGCAGCCAACGTTTGATTGAAAGTCAATGTCGTATATTTTTTGATAAAATTCGTTTTATTATTTTTTGTTTTTTTTTTTATTGAATAGACGAAGAACGATTACCATTGCAAAAGCAATTGTTAGAAATTATTTTACGTTTAATTTCTTAATTTTGGATATCCTACAGAAAACCTGTGAATCTTTAATCGCGCTTTCTGAACGGTTGTTAATTGAGAACTAATTACAAATTCCGTTACATCTGGTGTTTCGCTATAAACTTTTTTGAAAACCGGTTTGCGTAACGGTTTCCCAAGGGTCGTTCCCTTATCGAATGCATCTTCTAAAAGAATTGCAACCACACCTAGCGATTAGATTGTGAATTTTTATGCAAACTTATACTTGAGAGAATATAACTGAACAGACAGAAGTTGATTTAATCAAACTAGTTATAACTATAGCTAATTATAATTGCAATTTAAGTTAATTCAGTTTAATCAATTAAACCTGATTACAGCTAAACGTTGTAGAAAGCACTGTACCTATTATTGCACTTTAAAATGTCTCGTAAATGCATAAAAATGAAATTCCGTGATTGAAAATTTGGAAAATCATAAAAGTAAGAGAGACAATCCCTTATACGTCGCCAATATAATGCCGTATTCTGATACATTTTGAATTCCCTCTAACCAGTCGCATCTGCCCTTGTTCCAGGTGAGCGAGGCCAGGCCGCGCATCAGACACCAGAAAGGCGGTAGCCATTGTAGCAGATGCGGTCCAGGTTGGGGCGTAGTGAATCGTTGCATCCGTGGCCGCGACACCGAGTGCGGGAAATGCGTACCCGGTACCTACAGCCCTCATCACAGCACCCAACCGTGCTGGATCTGCTCTAGATGCGGTCCAGGCCTCTTCGAGGCGCATCCCTGTACTTCAAAAACGGACACCATCTGCGATTCTTGTCACAGACCTGCTCCTGATAACCTTGATTATCAGAGGAAATGTAAAGATAAAACGAATTTGTTCCTGGCGCCGGAGGACGCGTTGGGAACCGGCGAGGAGAGCATCTTGGTGAACGATCCTGATGGACAAGATCAGTTGGACGATGGAAAAGAAGTGCTAGAGAAAGACGCCGAGGCGGCTATTATCAACGGAGAATTGAATTCATTGGAGAGATTCTAAGTCGTTGATTTGTTTTGGAGTATCGTGAGGCTACAGTTATTGGAGGTTTAGTTATTATTGTTACTTTGTTTCTATTTTTATGAAGACACCTCCGTGAAGATATTAATGCGTTCAATTAACATGAACAAGAGAATCATCTGCTACGATTAAGTTTCAATTAGCGATGACCTGCTATACTCCTTTCCTAGAAGTTTTACCAAGGAAATGACTTTTCACTGTGAATGATCAAGGTTTCCATTTCCTAACGATTCTTTTAGACTTTGGAGAGAAATTTCTAGTTTCTAAATACCAGAGCTAGAAACTGGAAGATCCTTGTGGAGAAAAGTTTCCCGCGAAGAAAAGTTTCCAACTCCTGAAGATTAAAAATTTTCTTGGACGATGAAGGGAATGCTTTCCTCTCCCTATAATACTACAAAGATTCTATTCACTAAAAATTAAAAGTCTACTGCTCTGAGAGGAACTTGCAGAGCTTAAGAAAATAAAACAACTACTTTCTAGAAAGAACAACAATATCTTGATACGTTGTGAAGGAGGTTTCATTTCCTCATGTAGCTTGAAATGTTCCACACAGGATCCTGGTTCGATAAATTGGCCTTGGTGAACGTTAGACGACGGAATCGGGTTCCGTCGAATCGTTTGGAGGAAATTGGAAGATCGAATTGCTTGAATATCGAATTCTTTTTAAAAACTCATGGGACTGAAAGACGAAGAGTGGAGGACAGTGTTGGTAAAGATTTTGGTTTCGTACAGAAGCGGAAGATCGTGGATTACAATTCGTCGAGTTCGTTTGAAAATTTGAAGACTACAAGCGAACCATTTTGCTGAAATGATTGATCGAATTTAAACAGTTAATGAAGAGAAGAATTGAGTTATTGAAACGATCGATATTTGCGCTTTAGATCCGACTGGTTGAAGCCTAACAGAAACTATCTGTCAATTTTGGTGCTCGTTCTTTTCAACTTTCTTACTATTTCTTTCTTACTGTATATTCTAATAATATGTATAAATAAATGTTCGAAAAGGAGTCGGTCGGTTTGGATCGATCCTTGATTGCTAGTCAGTTAGCTACTAAGTAGACGATAAGATAACATACGAAGTCGACACGAGACATGTGCCACCGATTAATATATCGCACCTTTGATGTTAATAGCTCTTTAATTATGATGCTCATGTTAAATGTTCATTAAAAATCATTAATTTTACTTTACGTTGCCGATTAAGAATTTAGAATCCTTGTTCATAGAATACAACATACAATATGAAAATATAAAAAGAATTAAGACTAGAAATTTACATTAACTTCTATCGCAAATTAAAGTAATCACCTAGCTGCGATTTTCTGAGTATCCGCGATTTACATTCGGTGTTTGTTTGAATACAATGAGACAATCGTTTAAGTACGTCCTGACTGTAGATCCCTGTATGATATGCGTCTATGTCATATTTAATTATACCCAAAGATCTCTGTGGTATTATCTGGATATATGTAAATTCTCTCGGACAATTCTTCTTTCATTCTAACAATAAGAAAGGAAGAATTCTCTCTCTCTCTCTTTCTTCCTGCAAAGACTCTCAAAGAGCTTCTTTTCTCTCCAGAAAGAATTTACATATTTACTCGTAAACTTTTGAACATTTATGTCCAGAAACCACCAAACATCTTTCTCGTAAGATCTCTTTAGAAAAGTAAATTATTATAAGATAAGCATATTTCGATGTTACTTGATATGTAAGTACATACACACGCCGCTGAAAATCACTCGTGTAAAGCGTGTAAATACACTTGTGTAAATATACATAGAAACGATAACAATACGATTCAGTTATTGTGTCAAAACAGGAACCGAGATTTCCGTCATTCGCTCAATATTTTGTTTCTTGAACTTTAGCAACAAATGTTATTCTAGCTCTGCAGTGAAATAAAGATAACTATAATTTGCAAAAATTTTAGCTCGATCATTGTGCGTAACATTAATCAATTGTTAATAAAATGTACGATATGAAACTCTTTGTCATTTTAATGAAGCGTGCTGCTTAAATTTATTTATCAATTATTATTTTCTTGATTATTTCTTGATTATATTGAGAACTAGATACATACATATATAAAAACGAAACTTAATTGAAGATTTTTCTGCTAAGGAACAGAAGTTAATTATTTCGTTACTGAAGAGCTAAGAAACTTTATTTATCACGCAGACATTTCTTTTTTTTAATGAATCTCGATCACGGATGGAAATTCACCAAAGCACCATTCTACTTTCTATCCGTTGTATTTATTTATGTCAATGTTCATTCATTGACAAAAGACACGTCTACTATATAGACATAATAAAATACAGATATAATAATCTATATAAGTCTCTTTTTTCTATTTTTGAACAACCTCTTCTATTATCGATGCTCAAACGTACGTTTATATAATTATAATCTACATAATAACTATAATCTGAAAGCGAAATTATTATTTTCATTTGCAAAAAAAAAAAAAAAATGAATTTAGAGAATTAAATTGTGAACTTTTGTAATTGCATATTGTTAATTAGATCCCTGGCCTTCTTTTTACCCTATTTGAAGCCTAAAGTGCACAAATAAAAATTTTTAAAAATAATTAGTACCATCGACTTATTGATAGCGCCACCATATCAAAAGTAACATCATCGTGGAAATGTATACCTAATTAATGCAAATTATTGGTGTAAATCGTTAAGATTAATTATTTTTTTAATATGAATATAAAGCGTTTAGTTCCTCCATTTCACCACAACGCGGCGCTAGTGTTTGGCGCCCCGTAAAACAGATAAATTTTCATTTGCAAAAAAAATGAATTTAGAGAATTAAATAGTAAACTTTTGTCATTGGGCCTTTTTAATTAGATCTTTAGCTTTCCTTTTATGTCCATGTTGCGTCGTAAAAATTAATAAATAATTATTTTTAAATTTAAATAATATCATTAACTTAGCGACAGATGGCATCACTATGAGACAAAATGAGACAATTTGCACTAATTACGAAAATATAAAGAGGAACAATTTGTCAATTTTTGAAATTTCATTGTTCGTTTTATTTCATTTCGTTCGTTTAAGATTCTTAGCTTTTGTTGTATGTTCCATTTACATTTCAAAATATGTATTAATAAAGATTTTCAAATTTCTCCAATGTTAACTGGGACACTCAATACTCTCACGTTTTTGCAACATTTTCAAGCTTTTTTTTTTCAAATGGAACTCTCATATTATCGACATTTTTATGGAGCATAAAAATTAAAATTTAACCATTATATTAAGTTTTTTTTATACTCTTATGAAGCACAAAAATTACAGTTTGATCATTATATTAGAATGATCATTTCGTTTCGATCTTTCCATGGAAGAAGTGTAAAATGCGTCTTAATGGGATGAATACAAATAAAACAATCCTCGCATTGAGTCAACTGTATTAATTATTTGTAATAATCAAGACAACCTTAACTATATGTCTTCTATCTTTCTAAGGAACTTTGAAAATACATAGAAAACGTTCACTGCTTAGCTACCTGTTGTCCTGTCAAATCTATTATGTTCTTTGATCATGACGATTATTAATACTGTGCTACACGGTATATACGAAGCGTTTGTAAGCTATATCAACATAATGCAACATACACACTTTTTTTTGCGGCGAGTAAATATTTTATGTTTTATATTTTATTCTCGCAATTCATACTTGACGCATCACCGAACAATCCTTGCGTAAAAAGTGTCAAAAAACGAGAATCGAGTCGTTTCTATCGCTATTGTTCCAGGACGTTATTGAAGTTAGGCATAAAGATCAATCGCGAACGTAACAATTCACGAAACATCGTTGAGTAAATTTATAACGCTCTCTAAATAGTCGTAAGATTTGTTCATTGACATAATGTGGACCCCGTGGAAATTTTTATACTTTCAAATCGATGAACAAAGTGTTGCTTCTCATTTATTTTCCTTTAAGTTCTTGTTTTTCTTTTTTTGGCACGGTACTTGAAAGCTTCGAAAACGTTAAGCTAAGATATCTCGATTTCTCGGTTACGAAAACCACGAACCGAAAGATGCAATTTGGAAGAAGTCGAAGAGATATTCGAATTGTCATGTACCCTACAATTAGACGATACATACATACATACATACCATTTGAACGACAATTCGAACAATTTCTTAATAAAACTTTGTCTGCATTGTTCGTTGTATTTTTTAAAATGATCAATTGTATTTTTTTTTTTCTTTCAAGTGGACGAAGTGAAAAATAGAAAAAAATTCATTTATAATCCATAGGCAAAATATAACTTTCTATAAGCTTTTCAATAATTTCAAAATTACGTCAAATGGTAGTTCGAGCTAAGCTTATATTGTCAAGTATCAACTTTAGTCCCCGAAAAATTGGATCAATATTTCCTTATTGACATGTTTTATCGATTTCTTAATAATTGCTTGGCGATAAAATAAAGCTGTGTCAGCTCAGGCGCGGGCAACATTAATACGAGAGCCAGTCGAATAATCGAGAGAGCACACTTATACGAGATTATGTATATGTATAGTTTAATAATATAAATCAAGAGCATTTTACAAACGTACATGTAAGTAGAGCTAAATGATATAGAACAACGTTCGCAGAAAGATCGCAAAAGACTGATATCTTTAAGTGAATCTTTACTGTTGTCGACGATGAGAAATAAAATAAACGTAATTATTAAATAACTTGAGAATTTTACAGTCTTCCTCGTGTAAAGATTAAATGTAGAAATTTTCATTTAAAAAATACATATCAATCAATTGATCGATGATCGAGAAAATTTCACAGTCGTGTGAACAATTCCTGTATTCATGCTTTGTGCCGAGCGTGTCAATATAAACTCGTTCTAAATTAAATAGAGACAAACGAGAAACTACTTTCGATGGCTTAACGACCAATTATAATCATTTTATTTTATATACTTATGAAATACTAGTAAATAATTTCTATTAAATTCTTCAATGAATACGAATGTATAATACATATAACTTAACTTAGTAAGCGATTCATACGTGCATATGTACGCGTATAAAATTCTTAGAAAATATAGATTCGAAAATCATTGGTAATAAGATATTGTCAGTGGATTGTTCGCTAGTTTCTTCTAATTACATCTAATTTTATTTCTAATAATTTTTAGATCTATGTTCAGATCTATGTCAAGAATTTTTTCTGAACTTGTTTCATCTCTTAACACACTTTGCACGAAAAGAAACGCGAGATTAGAAAAAAGTTAAAAGAAGTTTGACTAAAAGTTTCAATCTTGAAAAATTCATTATCACGTTTGAGATTAAGAAATTAAGAAAATTCATTTATATATATGATTTTGATGGTTAAACCATCAAAGGCTACTTAATCTAATTGTAAAATCGAGAATAATAAATCAATTTTTGCATACGAAAAATTGAGAATAAATGAAAGGAGCACAGATTATACAACAGAGAAAGAGATTTGTACATAATTGTATGGGAAAATATACTGTACATCCATGCTAAATATGATATACGAAATAATTTTTCACGAGCAATGGTAACATTGAACAATTTCATAGTGTATACGTACGTTGGATCTGTGCTAAATAATTCGGCTCAATTGCAAACGTCTTTGTCAGAGCCTATTAGTAACTTGTGATTGCGTTTTCTGCTATAATCAAATTCCTACATTAAACCTATACACGAGGAGTAAAAAGTAACGAGACAGACAAAGGATCAGTTGATTGGATTAAATCTCTGCAGCGTTGTAACAAACGCGTGTCATTAATATGTATGTCACGATCGTCACTCGATTAGGACACCGCAACATAATAATCTAACAATCGTGTGTCACCGCACACATCTCAATAATTCGTATTATATATATATGTATATATATATATATAATTATGTGTACTTTATTTATATGATATATGCATCCACGCGCGCGTGTATATATATATAATATATATATACGTATCATTTGTATTTAAGGTTCATCGGATGAACATGATTCACACTTCTGCGAAGATAAACACACTGACACGTGTGAAATGGTGGAATTGTCATATGAATTCCGTTTAAATCCTTTTTTAAATGTAAATCATCTCTTAACAAATCCATGACTGGGCGATTATTCTTATTATCAATTAATTAGTAATTATATGCACGTCGTTTATTCGATCGTAATATTGTTTCGTGTTTAGAGATCGAAAATATATCTAAATATAGTGTTATATATTTATATGTACAAAACTGAGTAAAACCGATGCAAGAATAGTCGTAACTGTGAAAGAAACGACCTGATTTGAACTTATACAACTTATAACGAATCTCGATCCTGCGCCTCTTTGCTTTTAGATTTCAGAAGCGACGTATAATTAAAAAAATAGGTTTTCGAAACCGACTTAAATATATAAATATAAAGTATTTCTATGTACCTATTATATATACGAATTTTCTTTGTTCATATTATTTTAAGACAGGAATGTTCGTTTCTTATGTAATGTATGCATAATGCTGTCGCATTAGCCTAAATGAAAACAGAATGCAAATTTCGCTAGTTATTTGTAAAATTCTCTTAGGTATATATATATGTACTTGTGTATTTCATAAGCAATTATATTTTATTGCTGGACACAGTATACTTCCAACGTATCTTGTTTTTAAATTAAATACTATAGAAATGTAAAACAATAATTCGCAAAAGATTACGATAAAAAAAATATATATATCTGAGTTAGAATCATACAAGCATTTTTTGTGCGGATTGTCGAATTAAATGAAAGAAAAAATCAGTGTTAAATAAAAAAATTTATTTTTTCTATTTAACATTTTCCGTTTCATTTGATTCACATGTGTCCAATAAACGCTTGTGTAACTTTAACATGAAACATATGTATATATTAAGAACACGTTCTTCACGTATATATTAAGAATGAGAATGCAAGCGTTCTTTTAACTTAAATTTTTAACGCTAATTAGATCTATGATACACTGTTATCCGACTTTCGTTTTTTTTAGGATACTTCCTCGCGTAACAATGATTAAAATTGAAATAAAACACCGATAGCACAGTATCCTTAGAAACGCATTCTTTATACAGATCTTTTGATAGGTCATGCTACAGTTTTCGATTCATGCTAATATGTAAATAATAGATAGTCGAAAACGATAAAAGGAATCACAGGTAAAGTAAGGAGAAAGGCTTCGAATATAAATGTATACTATATACGAACATAAAAAAAATATACATCTCATGTACGCATGATAAAGAAATATATAACTGAAATAGCAGGAAGGAACGATTATTATAAGATCGCCATGCCTGCAAATACAGGATTCTACGTGTCTCGCGCAATGACTATTTGTCATTGGCACATTTAATCAATGAATTTCTTATATACAATTCAATTAGAGATTTACAATTTTCATAATAACAGACAGAGTAATCGTGAAGCATATGATTGCAATGCAATCATGTTTCAAATGTCACTCAGAGCTGCTCTATTTTCATATTTATTTTTTCTCGTTTTTCTTCATTATCACTCGCAAAACATAATAATCTCCAAACGTATCCGTAAATATCATCTGTACAAGATATACTACTGAAATATACATCTCACACAAGATTCGTTAAAAATGATTAGAAAAGTGATTCTTCTAATGATTATTCTTTCTTATCTTTCTTTTTTTTTTTCTTTCTTTGTTCGTTTGCCTCTCACTGAATTTAATCGCGCTTCTCTGTGAGCCAAAGAATGAAACCAGCCATGGATTTTATCATTTATAAGATACAGAAAATCAGGGAAAGGCCAGGGATCAAGTGGAGTAGAGGGAACGAAATTGGGATGGGAACGACCATCTCGAATATATTAATTACAGGAGAAATTTTGAGCTCGTAAAATACAAGGAAAAATCTATGGTAACGAACTAATATTATACAACTACTGTCATCGTACCCATATCTACTTTCGCTCGCGCAACAATGATAATCTCAAAAAAAGAGGAAACGAAAATCAGTACGAAAAAGAAATCGTACGTAGAAAAAAGGGAAGCTGGAGATGAGAATGCACCACGAGCACGCAAATTCAATAGTACGGCCTAACAAATATGGAATTGCTATAGCCGACGCAGTAAACTCATTAAAAACACTTATCACTGAAAAAAATAATGTAGCTTTGTGACTCTCAACTATTTTCGTTTTTTGCAAATACCCGTGGTATGCATCTACATATCATTGGATAAGTTACAAATTATAACTTTTTACTATAGACACATATTAAATTAAAAAAAAAGAAAAAAAGTAAAGATAATATCTATATCGTTACCTTCATTCATGGACTCAATATTGTCCATTATAGTCATATGTTGTATAGATTTTCTGCTTTCTTTTCTTTTTGTTTGTTTTTCGTGTACACAATTCACCTTTACCATATTTTTAGCAATCCTGTCATTTGTTCGTAGGTACTTGGTAACAATATTTCGCCTACACAAGGGTTCAGTTCTTATGACCGCGCTGTGAGTGTAAGCTTGCATACAACAAATATTTCTTAACACACATCTTTTGAACGTCGAGAGATAACATCCTTCAATAATCACGATATGTCTTCTCACGGCGTTAATATATCTTAAATTAGTTTCACGCCTGCTAGGCCGTTTAAAATTGGTCCACCAGCAGGTCACAGATCTCTACTGACATTGATTCCTTACTCGAACGTACTGTTAAACGGAACATCTACAAAATAAAGTTAACAGTAAATAGGTTTATCAAATTTTTGCTTTAAGAAATTTAATGTTTATGATTTCATTTTAAGAAGCATTATTTCATTTTGAAAATTACCTGCGCTTGTTTGTTAGGTTCTAAACGTAAAAGACATCCTACTTGTTGTGCCCTCATATGTACTATTCCTGCACAGACGAAATTATCAGGATTCGGATCGATACCATCGAGTAACTGCATTCCAAATCCTTGCAATTTCGTGCGAACTTGCGCAAGATCCATTGGCTGTTGTGCTTTAAAAATCTTCTGTGAGCGTTGTTGGTTCGCTCTAGATGTAAAGTGTAAGTTATTCATATATTATTCAACGTATTGTTAAGCCAAACTATCTTGGCCAAGTTTTATTGTATGTAATGAATTAATAAATGTTAACATAAAAGTTTTAATTGAAAAAACATAATAAAAGTGAAAATAGAGAAATATTTTTTAGAATAAATTACATACCCTCCAAGATTTTTCCACCGTGCAAAGAATGATTCACCATTCATTTCTGTAGGCTCGAAAAATTTGTTGATTGTTAACGGTAATTTCATTGTTATCTTTTGTGGCACATTGTTATAAATAAAAGAAATGATCGTGCTCGGTGCATCTATACAGAAAAAAGAAAATTTCAAGACAGGTTAAATAAAACAAAAGTAATGAGAACAACTTTTAAAATATTATATAGCTTATCGTACCACTGTAGTCATCAATACACTCTGCATTAATCATTTGTTGTATTTGAGCACCAGCTTCTAATACGGGATCAACTGGTTTTACTTGTACAGCTAATTTCTGTTGATTTTCTTCGGACCAAGATAATTGTGGTTGAAAACTATGAAGAGCGTACTGAGTTTTATTTCCATAAAAAAGACCGACACGTCCCAAGTTTTGCCTGAACTCCGATTTTACTCCAATTTGAATTAGATCATTTTCAAATAATACGCCATTATTCTTGCACACGAACCTATAAAATACAAAATTTAGAAGTTAAACTATATTCTTCTGAACATATTTTTATTATTAAATATTTCCTATATTAACATACTTTTTGGGATTATAGGTATTTTGGGCACCGTTAGTAGCAACTTTGTTTGGCATATTATAAATATCACCTAATACGTCAAGTAAAACTCCTGTATTACTAGTTGGTTGAGAAGATGGTGGTGTAGAAAGACTTAATAAATCTGCCGATGTATTATTAACAGCTCCTGTTATACTGGCGGGCGCTTCCGCATGATGATTGGCATTTGGTGCAGGACTTTTACTTTCTCTGATTTCATTCTCGGGAACTCGACCCGGTTTCTTTCTTTTCAAAACGGCAAGAATGGAAGATTCTCTTTCTGGGAATGCTGGCATTTCTTCTAAGACCGTAGCCTATGAAAAAAATTACAAATATTTAATAAATGTCGTTAAACTTTAAAATAGAGTAAAATTAATTTGAGTATAACTTATTGTTTACCAAAACGTCACTGGAAGCAATAATGCTCAATTGAAGATACTCTGAAGCTCTCTGTTGCAATTCTGCATCTGCGCTACGTAAATTACTGTGTTGTCTGAAAACATCTTGAATTTGACTTCTCATTTCGGGAAACAGATTAACGAATTTAATATAGGTTGAAAGTAGCAATGCTCGAGTCATTGGAGAACATAAGTGATACTGAAAAATAAAAGAATTAGAAACGCATTAATATATTAAGTGTTTAAATACATAAAAGTTTATACTACTTACTTTGGAATGAAGTAATTGAAATTGAACAGCTGGAGAAGAGCGCTGATCACCAGCAATGAGATTTCCAAACTCTCCAAGTATGTAACCACCAACTTTAACCATATTTTCGTGACAAGCTGGTGCTTGTAAGGCCTAATAAAACAATCACAATATTTTACAATTTTATTCATAATGGAATATTTAGATAAAAAATATATATATATGTAATTTTGTATTATCTACCTCGAAAACAGTTTTCGCTGCATATCCTTGCACATCGTCTCTATTGATGACAATTTGGATAACTCTGTACCATACCTCTTCCGAAACGTAATCACCAGCTATCCTAATGAGATTTAAAATGACATCAACATACCAAGTATAATCGGTAGCATATTTTTCAGCTAGAATCGCCACTTTAAGAACCATTTCTTCTCTAATAGAATAATCAGCAGTTTCGAGGTAGTTCAGCATTTCTTGTACTATTTCTTCTGCATTGCTTTTATCACACATAGCATACAAAAGATCAACAGCTTGTTGTCTAACAGATACGTCTTTTTCCATTTTCATTGATAGAATAACAACTTCTTGATGTTTCTTCACGGCTTCGTGCGACAGCTCTGATGTAGCCAAATGGCACATAGATTCAAGTGCTAAGTAACGAAGATTAGTTTCACGATTGGATAGAAACTGACCGAGTTGATTGCACGCTCTAACTGATAAAGGCAGCTCGCTGTCGTTATGAATAATTAAACTAATAGCCTCGAATAATACAGCATTCTTAGCATTCGAATGTTGCACCTTTTTTGATTTTGGCGGTTCTTGAGCTTTGTTTAATATAGTTTCTAAACATTCATTTAATCTACCTCTTACTCCTGGATCTTCAGCTATTGAAAAATTAAGAATAAAATAAAATTATTGCCTTAATTATCTTAGAATATGATTATAATTTAAATAAAAATAATTTACCAGGTGGAGTATAGTTCTGTAATAATCGTAAAAGCTTAACAGATAACCATGGTGCTGGTACAAAGTAATATGTATAATCTTGTAGGTCTGTGTAGCTCGATGTAACAATCTATTTCGATAGAATAAAAATAAAGTAGTTATTTTTTAATCATTTATTGGAATAATAAACTATGTCATACCCTGCTCAATCTTGAAACTGCTAAACTAACACATCCTTTATATTCGTCTGGATTTCTTTTTACAAGAGCATCTATCAAAGATGCGGCTGCAGTAACAACACCAAGATGTTGATCATTTAAAAGATGAACTATGCGCGAAGTCCATTCTCCACCAGGAACAACATCTGGTGCGGTACGCAATAATCGTAATAAACATAATGCCGCACTTTGTTTTACAACATCCATAGTATCTCTACAAACAAAAGATAATTATTCTTCGTTTTACAAATAAATACTATATAAGAAATATTGATTACTATTACTATATACCCAGAAACGAGTAATTTTGGTATTTCATTGCCAAATGCTTCTGCCATTTCCTTACTGCCAATATTAGCAATACATTGTAATGCAAGATTAACATGAATGGGATTCCGTGATGCAAGATCATTTTTTATACTTTGAATTATTAATTTAATGAGATCACTATTCGTATTTACTAAGACTGATATAAAAAGGTAACCCTAAAAGTAATAATAATAATAGTTATATTAAATTTCAACATAATTTATATGTGCATTATTTATTTCAATAGATTGTAACACTTACAATTTGTTTCTCTGAATACTTGTTAGATGAAAGTAGATTAACAGCTTCCATATGTCCAAAATCAATGTCATGACCAAGCAGAAAAATAAAAAGGAGCTTGCAAACATATTTCTTTTTTTGATAACCATCAAGTGTCTTGTCTCCTTTGAATTTGCTGCGAATATTTGCCAATTCTTTGTTTATTCTCTTTATTTCTGCCTCTTTGCTTTTGCCTAAAAGAATAAATAAAAAAGAAAAAAACTGCTTAACAATTTTTTAAGTTTACATCATTTCTGTGAATATGAAACTAATGATGATATGTATTTACATATTTAATCTGTATCTATCATTTATATATCATTTATATATCATTTATATATAAACACACACATTTAATTATACATTTCATTATAAAAAACTACAATGGCTGTATGCCACTTGGACTGGTATCAAAGTACAGATGTATTGATTTGCTCTATAAGACTCAATTTGTTATTCTAGTTCTTACATAATTATTTATTACATTAAATAATACAAATATTACATAGTTAACCCATATTTCAGTTTACATTCTATTTATATCTACAAAGATTTCTCAAGGAAACTGAAAGTATTAGTTTTAATATTCATTTATTGTGTATTATGCCAAGTATTACATATTAGTGTTTGAAATATAAGCTATATCAGAAAGATATGCCTCTATCAGAACTCCGCCCCCTGTCTCCTACTCTTCACTGCCTTAAATACTCTGTGTGTCACATTAGTTTCAATAGCATCGTATCTCTTAATGGAACATGGGTCAAAATTTTAATAATTCAAAAGTTCACTTGTTTTCGTTTTATCTGATAGTATAATAAATAAAGATATTATAATTAACATAAACTGCAAGTTCATTAATTTTTTAAAAAATATAATTCAAAAATATATAATAGAAACTTTAGCTTACAATTTCTAATATCAGAAATGAATACTGCCAGTCCACGCATGCCATCTCCTCTCACAGCCGGCATCTTGTCTTCTTTTATTTAAAACCACCTGTGAAATAAAATATAACGAAAGAAATTTACACTCATATCCATGAGAAATATAATTTTAATTTATAAAATTTCAATTAAAATGTTTATCAACATCTATTTACAATCTATAATTTCTATAACAATTAAAAATCTCAATTACATAAATGTTTATAAGAAAATATATGTCAGACTATTATGGATTATAAATATTTGCAATTATAAAATAGTGTTTAATAAATATAAATATAAATTTATAATATTAAAAGAAATATATATACATATAAAGTCGCTATATATATATATATATATATTTATATATGTGTATATATGCATATACGTATATGTACATACATGTATGTATGTACATATAGATCAATGAAACTCTCCATATCACTGTTTATGAATTAATTTATGAAAAGTTACTTGTAGACTCACAAATATACACTGTTATTTGACGGCATGCAGTAGATGTATAGGGGGAGGCTCAAGAAAGTGATTTGAACAATATTCGTTGATTAAAAGTACTCGAACCAACAAGCCCTTTGGCCTCTTCAAGTAATTTACGACGAAAATATACGAAATACATGTTCGATATTAGCAAATAAAACTAGTATATTACACGAATGTTAAAAATCAAAGCAGTAAGTCGTGGGAAATAGAGACCTATTCTACTGCTCGAAAGGAAAATCGAGCGATTAAGCCGGTACCGCGTCCTAGATTTCCGATGGAAAACACATTTTGACAGCAGTGTGGTGCAAACTTTGATAGTGGATCCCATTACGCGGAAATTCGTGAGATTATATCGAAAAATTATAGCAACGTTCACTAAGAAATCACCAGATAATCAATGTGTATCGATCGAGCAAGCAGAAGGGATGTTTCGAAAGAGATAGACAGGTTGAACGATGGATTTTTGTCTTTGATGACCTGTCGTACGGGGTGGCGAATGCAACCAGTGCGACTTACGTTTTCTGAAGAAAAAGATTATTTGCTACGCATTTTGGTTAACGGATCAGTTTTAAATACATACCAATCTGGGTTAGGGTAACGTTCACGCACAGCTCGGTCACGTACTCAGTAGGCGTGAAACTATTCGCGAGTCGGTGCCAGAGATTTCGTGGCTGTCGCCATTTGCAACCGCTGACTAGCTGACGGCTACCCGTCAAATGCCACTACGCCTGCGCTTTCAATGTTGCGCGGGCAAATTCGTATTTTAAATCTGCTGCTATTTCATCGATCGTTTTCTTTTTTCTATTACATCTTCGCTTATAGCGAAGATAAAGTAAATTTTAATCGCTCTTGATTCGTTGCACGAATGTCTTGAAACCTCGTTAATATTTGTTCAACAATATAGTATTTTAATTTTTATGAGGATTGTAGAATCTAATGAACAAGTAAAAAATACATATCAAAATCTTGAAAATTGGAAAACAAAAATTTTAATATTTCTTTTATCATTTAATATTTCTTTATGCAATGGACATATTATAACGATTAGCACAAATTAAATATTATTATTCTCTTTTATTAAAAGAGTATTTGTATTGCATTAACAGAGATCATTTTATAGAAAAGTATTTATTCAAATTTATTTGTTACTACATATATATTTCTTAGTAGTAGTAACATAATTAGTAAATAATATTTAACTTCATAATTCTTTCATGTTTTTAAAATTGTATGACATTTTTCCACGATATCACTGTGATACTTGCTGCTGTATCTTTTCAAGTAACATTTCTAATCTATCTTTCATTACAGGCTGTCCTTTTTTTGTTTTCTTTGAGAGTTTTTTGTATGTTTGTATTCTTTTCTCTTTATATTTCTTAAGTGCCTTTTCCTTTTCCATTTTCACTCGTAAAGCTTCTTTCTTTTGTTTCCTTTTTTCATCTTCTTTGCGAAGGAATTCTTCTTTTGCTTTTTGAAATATATTGACCCTCTTTTCTTGTTTCCTTTAAACAAACACGAATTTTAAAGATCAACATTAATTTTTAAGTTTCTATTTCTTATATAAAATTTACTAATCATATAATAGTATGTATAAATACAATAAATATACATACTTGTGTTCATCAGTTTTGAAAGTAGATTTCTTTAGATTCTGTAGCTGATCTTTATCAATCTTCTTGTAAAACTCTCGTAAGACAGCTTTCTTTCTGCGTTCCTCCCATTGATTAACTGGAATATATGAATATAACGAAATTAAGTGAAGATTATATTCCTTATATCTAAACTAACCTATATACGTAAACCAAATTTCTCAATATTCTTACAGACATACTTTTATATTTATTACTGTACTTCTGCAACCTATATCTCTTCTTGTTAAATGGTTTCTTTTCATTGTTTACATTTTCTGATTGCTTTTTATTAGAAATATTTTTATTATGCCTCATGTTTGTTAACGAGTTTCACGAAATGTTAATTTTGTAAGTTCTGACAGTAAACGCAAGAGGGACTCGAATCAATTAAATGGCGCGTTAATTGAATGAAATGTACACTGCTATTCACATTGTATGTATATTGAATAATTACTGTATTGAGTGTACTTTTTTCATTTATAAACTTCTATATATTATTATATATGTACATAAACATTTATTATTAACTGACGCTATTTAATATGTCCATAGAAATTAAATACAATATTAGATACAAATATGTTGATTTAAAATAAATTTCTATTTAATTACAGTTATCTAAAAATATGCTAAACAGTGTTAACGTAATACGTTTATTTCTTACAGTAATATCTATTATTATTATTGTTTAGTAAATACAGTTGAATGAAATATTGATATATTTATTTCCTTATTTGGGTTAAAAATTGGAATATAATGATTACAATATCACAGTGTACTAAGAAAAACAAATTAAAGAGAAATCGCATTTGCACAATCAATTATAGACACTTGTCATTGCATTACGTATTGTTAGTTTATTCGTGGCAGTGACATTGGTCACTACCGTATTTATTTGCGTCTACTACTATTACGTACGTAGAATTGAAAAATGATGAATTAACTGGTATCAAATCTGGTCTAAGATTCCTGGTTTACAATAATTTACAATAATTTCTGACAAACGAAGAAAAAGTTTCATATTATATTCATGTAATTAAATACATTCAATATTCACGAAGACTTTTTGTATTTTACGTTTTTCAAATGTAACACATGTGGATGTTTATAAAAAATTCATGTTTTAAAGTTTTAAAGTTTCTATCAACAATTTTTACAATTTTATTCCATAAACAAGTTGTCTTTTATACTTCCATACTTTATTAACAATAATATTTAGCTGTTTGATGTAATAAGTAAGAGTGTATGCTTGTGTGCGAACTTGAAGCACTGAAATATGATTTAACGAAGAGGACAGTTTAATTTATTTAATTAAATTTAGTTGAGCTGTATCGTTTATGTAGCAAATATATTCGTGCATAAGTGCTATAAGTAGTTACATCTGGATCATGTTGCAAATCTACATACGTAGTGCGAATGTTACAATCGGTTATCAAGTTTCACAAGTTTACAAAGAAAATTCGGTACTGTAACATTTATCCTTCTTCATATGGTAAACTCGTTTAGTGTTGTTTCACTGATAATGCTTCTCAATTCTCAATTCTCGTCAATTTAAGAAAGGAATACAAGGGCATAATACTTATTTAATTTTCTTCTAAATTTTCTTTTAATTATAGACTTTAATTAAATGTGTAGGTATATCACACGTGACAATGATGTAAGTACACATGTCGTTGAATTATTATGGAGATTGAAATTGAAGGAACAATTTGAAAAGTCGAAAAGCTGTGCTTTTGCTGAATTTTTTCTTCTTGTCAGGATACTAAAGTAAAAGATGGACACTATGATATCAGCGAATGACATCACAGCACGTTAACCTCAGATCCCATTTGTACTCAAGTCAGTAGTGGCGATGCGAAGTCGTCGTACGACAACATCAGTCAACCTCCTCATTCAATCGTTCTAAGTAAGCCAAGTACAAATGACTATTAAGTGCTCATTGTCTGCTTGCTAGCGAAATATTGAATGAAATTACCTTTTATCATCCTGGCTGTGTTATCAACACCTATTTTTCATTCCAACAAATTGTTTCTAAATTAGCGAGCGGTTTCTTTTTGTTTCTTTATCTAACAAACAATAATTAGCATAATGGAACTTCTGTTTCTAAGAAGAATACTGTTACTAAAAAGTTCCTATTACTAAGAAATTAGCAAGATAATTATTTTCTAAATGATTTCATGGAAAATTTGAAATCATTTTGCAAAATTATTTATTATTGCTTAGCCTTGCTGTTCTCCATTTTTTCATTTTTTTTCACAATACTTTATTTATAAAATTACTATTATTTATAAAGTCTGAATTATATAAAAGGTCTTAAAATTATACTGAATATTGAGACCTTTAAAACTTTAAATACTTCAAACTATATATGTATATTTTAATAATATTTATCTGGTTTGATATAATATTCATTTTGGGTTATATAGAGTCCAAAAGAATAGCAAGGTTAAATGTTTCTTATTTAAAAGTCTTGAATCGAGACATAGATTTAGTTCTTTAGTTTTGTTCTGCACGACCGAATTTGCGCGGTACCCTCGACATTGAATCGTCGAAGAATGACGGTCAAAAAGGTCGAATGGCTAAAGAATTCTTTTGGTCGAATCTGGCCTTGGATACTATGGCTCTCTTTCGAACTTTTAGCTATTAATAGTCGGTGGCGTATAACGAAGAAGTGTACTATCTTTTCTACAACCTCTGTTTAGTTGTTTTCTTCTGCATATCGTGCTACATATAATTGTCTGGCAAGCAATTTCGCTTCTGTCGTTTTGTCTGGCATAACAATGTTATTCATCAACAAATTATGTTGTTCACGTTCCGCTAATATTCAATTTCGAGTACTTCGTAAGCCAGAAGTTTAACAAATTGGTTCTTCTGAAATAGAGAGTTTCTTGAAAGAGAATGAAACATGTTTACATATTTTCTGGTTTGATATATTCTTAAGTTGAGACTATTAAAACGTTATGATCTCTTTTTCGAAAGAGACCAAATAGATCTACGTATAAGTTTATTTATTTATTGATATATTTATTACCATTAGACTACGAATTTGTATGCAAAATTACACAAAGGAGGAAGATGAATTTAAATTCGGTATGAAACGTTAAAAATATACGATTTCACCTTGATATTCTTTGCTGTTTTTTGAGGTGGAGCAACGCGTATAGTGGTAACTCGCTACGTAACAAATGGACGTAAGACCAATCCATATTAGTGACCATTGTGACGTGTTTTATCGATCAGTAAAACCTCCAGAAGATGACGTCATGATAACCATGTTCTCCCACGCAGAGTCTTAACGAGAAACTTAAGAATTCCGTGAACGTTTAAGAAAAACGCACAGAGAAAGAACGAATCGTTCTCTGAGAGAGAAGTTCGAAACATCGTCTGAAGTTTGACATTGACACACTTTGTCATCACGTCTCCGCTCTCTTCTATGTGGTTTTGTCGCCATAAATTTTAAAGCTGCTTCTCGGGGAGATCTTTGTTTCACGACTGGAAGGTGAATGATGTATTTCACGAAGGCGACTATCAGCAGAAATAAATTAGAATGAATGTCAAGTAAAAACTGAAGAAAAATGTTAGAATATATAAAAATTTTTAATGTCTTCAAGTATTTTCCATGAACTTCATTCAGAGAGTAATCACGCATACAATTTAATGTTGATGAGGGTTGTTATTTCAATTTGATCAAATAGGGTGTGATTCAGCTCTCCTCCGCTGGTACGCTTAGCTGTAACAAATCAACATCACTATCACAATGACGAGAAAACATTCCACATACTTTGATTCATCGTGGACAAGTGTGAAACTGCAACCAGGACTATTTATGAACAATAAGGAGGCGTCGTGACACGTCACGTCGGTCCATTCAGTTCGGCGCGTATAACGGCGGTGTAACGCGCGAAAATAGCGGCCAGCATCATTCGCCTGTAGGATTTAATGCCACGAAAAAAAACAGAACATCTCACGCAATTCCAGCAGACATAAACAGAAAGTTATGTAGTAATCGCGGCCTTCGTGTCTCCCTGATATACATCTGTCCAAATTAGAACGCTTGAATGTTCACGCGTGATTAACAAGAATGTAGAACAACGCGGACGACGTGAAATGGAATGCAAATGATCGTCACGCGTGATATAATTACAACAGCATGGACGTGAAAAAACGTTCCTCTAGATATTTATTAAAAGGAATTTGTACAGATGATTTGAATTTATATTATACGAAGTGAGTCATACGTACTTATAGAATAATGCGACTTGCTTTGGGAACTGTCGAGAACAGTGACGAGTTTCTTTTTTTGGTACTTAAATAACTGCTGTAACTTTTTATTTGTGGCAGAATTTCATGTCAAAAGAATTTCTGTTCTAGTTTTAATGATAATGGTGATATTTTATATTGATTATTCTGTAGTAAAAATATTAATCGTTAATATGTGCAACAATGTTCTTCCGATTATTTCAAATATGAGACTCACATTTATTAGTTTAGCCTTTTTCGTGAAAGTTGTATGGCTTTGTTATAGAAATACTCTTCTTGGTAATTAATTTTAAGTGTAACATGTTGATTGCCTGGAATTTTCTTTAAATTAACATAGATGTTTGATGAAAAGCGTGTAAAATCGATAGAATGTCGTTAAGTACAGCAATTGTGAGAATCGAGTAAATTTACCAGAAGGGAAGACTCCGTAACTGGGTCGACATGGTAATTGACGTCTTGACGCTTTTATAAGCGTTGTTGACTTTATAAAAAATGTTGATGTACCATATAATCTAATTAGCCAATTAATATCGTGAAAATCGGATCATCCATGAATATTCTTTGTTAACGCGTTTATGACCATGACATAAATCGTTAAAATATCAGTTCTATAAAACTGCAAATATAATAAGTGACATTACAAAAGTGTTTTTATATAACGATGACGAAATGAAACTTTTTTGAAATCTGATACTAATAGAAATAAAATCTCTTGTATACATACATATGCACATCTTCGTTCTAAAGACAATCAATAAGGAAATGATCGTATGGTCACATATTAGTCATCACCTCTTGTATAAAACATAATCATTCGAGTTATGTGCGAAATCCTAACCTATATGTAGATGCTCACCAATTCTTCATAGATCACATGTCTATTCAGAAACTTTGTACGTTGTTGCACATATGAATAACTTACTTCCTTATTTGGTTCTTGATTCACATAGGAGATCCTGTTAAGTTCGAAAATGCAAAAATTGAAGTATTGGTACTATCTTGTGAAGTAGGACAAGAAACGCTCAATTTATATTTATATTAAACAAGAATTTTATATAATTTTCTGTTATATTAATAAGTATCCCAACGTTTTTCAATTAATTTAACAATATGGATATTTCATTTATCTCTTTTACTCGTCTTTACTTTTCAAACACTTTTTATAAACAATGAAATATCTGTCTGTGACTTTTTATTTTTCATATGAACAAATTCAATTTAGAACACTCAAAAATAATTAAAATATTTACGCAAAAGTAGAAGTAAGAGTAAATTTAAGATACTCGATTTGTATCATTTGTTAAAATCTATTTATTAAAAATTATATCAAACAAATGTCCAGATCTGGTCAAATCTCGTGAAATTTCGTTCCCGGTTTGGACCGCGTGCACGAAGCCGAATCTTCCCGGAAATTACCGAGTGGCGACGAACTCCCACGAACAGCCGAACGATTGCGTCGCGACTATTTAAGGAGCATTCAGTGAGCCGCGCTCATTCTTAGGCGAGATAGCGTGCAGTACGGTTGTACGTGATCGAAAATAGTATTCGCAATAATTAAAAGCGATCGTTCGTGAGAACAGTGCTTCTTATTGGTATACGAGCGAGTATCCCATTCAGTGGCATTTTGGTGTAACGAGATACAAGTGTGACTGAGACAAAAGTCATGGCTGACAGTGGTATCAAGCGCAATATTCCCATCAAGCTCGGTGACTTCAGCGTGATAGACACCGAATTTTCCAACATACGGGAACGTTTCGACGCCGAGATGAGAAAGATGGAGGATGAGATGTCACGGTTCCGTAGCGAGTTGATGAACCGCGAAAGCAACAACTTCTTTAAGAGCACCACTAGGTATGTTGCTGCCGGCGTTCTTGCTCAGACGCACCTAACCTTTTAACGCGCGCTCAACCGGTAGGATTCCTCTTTTACTTATTTATTCTGATGAATTTCCAAACTAAGGTTCTTCTCAGTTTTCTTACGATAATGAATGTTGTTTAGAGCACGAGATACAAATACTTTTATATAACCTGACTTTTAATACAAGTGTAAAAATACTTGTAGAGATAAGGCGATTATAAGATTGAAAATTAACCCTCGAAAGTTATCACGAAAGAAGATCTTATTCATTACAACTTTTGAGAGTTAAATAGATTGAGCGATATGAGTATCAAAAGCTGTTAAATTAAATTTAAGAAGTAATATATTCAAAATCTATTTACACTTTCACTTGTGTTTGATTTGATTTTTTTTTGTGTCCTTTGTTTATATACCATCATTACATACAAGTGTGTCGTCCTTTCTACAAGAACATTAAACATTATGATTATTTTATTATTTATGAAATTCATCATGGATAAAATAAAAGAGAATTAATACCTGTATTATTAAAATTAAGTTAAGTTCCTTAACGCTGCGAAAATAAGAAGCACTGGTTTTACTTAGCAATAATTTTTATACTCATTTCTTCTGTATTCACAATATTTATTCGTCAATTTATTGGATTAAGTCGATCGATGCTGCATTTTGTTATAAAATTTTATTCGTACTGAAAAATTATTGGAGAATGGTTACCGTCCAAAATACATTTGATTCGAGTCACATGATCGACTGTGGAGCGAAGTTGCGTTTCAGGCTGGCCAATAAAATCAATTAATCACCGATCGGGAAACTATTTAACTTGGTCATTGCGACTAAAATAAAATAAAACGCAAAAAATTTCGAATTTAGACTAGTATAAAAACCTATGTGATATATAAATCGCGAACAAATGTATTGCGATCCGTTACCTCCTTGAAGTTACCTCACATAGATCAAATGTATGCGGAAGCTGATTGGTCAATTTCAAATTAATGAACAAACCACAAATACTTGACTCACGTTGTAGGAGGCGCAACAGTGTCCCAAGAGCCGCCATTTAATTTTTTTCTACGGATCGATGTTTGCCCGGTTGCACAATGAGTGTTGATTTTTTAGTGCAAATTAGCATAACACTGTATTCACGTTACCTCAGTCACTTACACATAAACACGCTTCTACAGAGTGGTACAAAGGTAAGGTAATCTCAAGTTATGATATTTGTAAAAAGATTTCTAGAAACGACAGAATTCTCTTGCAATGTACTCTTTCAAACTTTTGAAATTTACTTTCAAAGTTACTTTCTCGGGTAATTTTGAGTAGAAAGATTCACGAAAAGTTTCCGTACTCTGAATTTCCTATGGACTTCTTGTTATCTCGTGAGAAAGTTCACGAGGTGTTGACAATTCTTTGAGAGAGCATTCATGTAAATATATTCGTATACTATAGAATAACGAAACGGCGTGTTCATCGTGGCAGATGCAAATTAGGATCGCATCTTAGCCACTTTTTTTAAATAGTGTACACGTATGTATATTCGTTTCACGTATTTCAGTAACGTACCCGCTATTTATAGAGGCTTCGTCAGTGCATTCGGTATGAACAACGCGTGAGAGGAACCCCCTCGACGTACCTTTCTTGCTACGGATAAACGAGAAACAAACGATCTTGATCGACGAAAATTTGCACCTGCCTATATTTCAACGGAGTGTGCGCTTGCCTTGAACATCTGGATATTCTTGTCCCCAGGAACTTCGAACGTTTTGTTACAGAAATCTGGATGTTTCTGTTTGTTTCAAGCCTATGGAACATTTGAAATTCTAATTTCAGTGAAGGTTAGATTATTCAAATTATAATGCTCAGTAAGCAAATGGGAAACACAGATGGATTATTCAAATTATAATGCTCAGTAAGCAAATGGGAAACTATTGTTGGACATTAAAATTAGAAAATCTTCAAATTTAGATATTTAAATATATATTATATCAATTTTAATAATATATATAACATATATGTATATTTAAAATTTAGAAAAATATTTTCCGTACATGAAACCCGTTTAAATTTTTAACTCTTAAAAGTTTCATACTTGAGTAAATTTGAAATTTAATACAAATATTATGAAACTTTTCTTTTGAAGTTTAGTTCTAGCATTATTCGAAATTTAATATTTTTAATATTAATATAAATATATATATTTCATATATATATTTTCGTATATATCTGAATTTGAAGAAACGTTTTTCATTTTGAATATTTTGTTGAAAATCTTGAGACGTGTCGGTCCATTAGAGAAGACTCCTCGAGTCTTTTGAATATTCGTATTGGAATTCGTGTGGAGCTGCGAATTCGCTGGATCGAATGCGTGCCATGTGCCACGGTTTTTGCATGCCAACACCGCAAAAGCTAACAGTCGTGTTATTTTAATAGAAGGCCTGTTCGATCTTGGATATCGTTGCTCACTATGCGCTGAATCTACTAATTATAGAATCATTGCTAAAATTGTTCGAAACTCTTTGAAAATCATGATTTTCAATCGGAAATCGGATTATATAGAAGATTATATTTCTCCATGTTCATTTTTCAAATGTAGAAATTAATTCTATGCTTTTATAATACGTTGCATCAACTTTAAATCTATACTAAATTCAACAACATTGAAGTAGTTTTGTTATCGAGATTGTACTTTTTTAATTATATTCCCAAAAATATGTACATATTTTCACAAAAATTCGTAGTTATAGGATCTCACTATTTCCTCCATAGAGAAATTCGTTCGCATTATAGTATACCCAGCTATTTACCCTCGACCATAAATTTTGGAACCCTCGTTAGCCACTTTGGGGAACGCATTCTTCCCCTCGATAAGTTTCATCGATAGAAAACAACCTCGTCCAAAATTCTGCAGATTCGAGTGCATCTTGGCAGATATGAATTTAGGTCGTGCAAAATTTACTTTGAATTTCATCATTTCTCAGACTTTGTTGACGATTTCATTTGAATGAAAGTGGTCAAATAATTTGTTTTGATTAATCTTTTATTATTTTTCTTCTCTGGTTTTCCTTTAGGCGAGCTCAAGTGTCTTTAAATAAAGAATCGTGGAATTTTATGCGCATGTAAAACGAGGAATAGCTTGAATGGTCTTTTGCTCTTCGTCAAAGCTATATCCGAGTAGTTTAATTCAAAAACTGATTTGATGGAATGAGGTGCTTTAATGAAATTGAGTAAGCCAAGTAATTGCATGCTTTGTATCTGATTTATTTGTTTAGGTTTATTATTAGATTAAACTTAAAATTCATAAATTTATACAGTTTAAGATTTAAATTTTATTAGATTCAATTTAAAATTTATAAATTTACTTGTTAAGTGGTTTGTTTATGTGTTAGATTAAATTTTAGATCTATTAATCTTTATATTAAATGATTCATTTATTAGATGGTTTGTTTATTTATTAGTTGCTTTCTATTCTTCTCTCTCTTTTGTCTCAGCTCAGAATCAGATACAAAACGTATGCGACAAACGTGTTAGACAGAAACGTCATTCTAACAATTTATTGCACAATAATTTAGTAACAGTCGAAAGTATTTCGAAATTACACGCAACAATTAATAATTATATATTAGTTATTCTACATCGTGCGGTCTAATTAAACAGAGGCGAAATTGATTAGGCATTAAACGGTGTAACAATTTTTCGTTCGTCGATCGACGATTATGTAAATGCCATGTCGTATGTCGGTCATTAGTCGAAATGATACATTGCATAATGGGCTGGCCGTTTAACACAACTTGTTGCACTGACAAAGAACACGCTTCTTCCTGTAATCTCGTTAAATATCTTGCGATACAGCGTCATCACATCATCACACTGAAACATTCTTTTCAGTGCGGGGTACTTTGCATTTCCGTAGATAAGTTTTCAAATAACTGCTTGTCCTCGTTTGGAAACAACGGCTATAGGTGTTACGATAAGGCTCAGATATTTAATCCTGACAAATATACATGGAATTTTTAAACAATTCACCAGGAATATTTCGAAACACGAGTGTAAAAGATGTTAGTTAAAAATTTTGTTCTATGTTTTACGAATGGGCCGAGTAAGAAAGTGCTTAGATCAAAGAGTTACTGTTATACGGAAATGAAAATTTATGTAAAACGACGCGTTTGATTTTAAAGATTAATATTGACATTCAATGGAAATAGTTCCAATCTCGATTAGGTAGATAAGATTGCCTGTAGTTCAGTCTATACGAGTTTAAAATAATTAATTTACAATATAGCTACGTATCATATAAATATATTGAAAGTCTTTAAAGTTTTTAAAGAAAAATGTATATACTTCTTGGCCGATATTAGATTTCTAGACTCTTGATAATTTCAGTCACAGCTTAAGGATTAACTCGTAGGATTAAAATGAATCCGGGGAAAAAAATATCAACGTTTTTCTCGCGAGTGCAATTTAGCGAATCATTAAAGCGAATCGGTGTTCCCTAACACTAGCGGCTGATCATTAGAGAGAGGATATAAGCATCTGTTGCGTCAATGTGCATCCTTGACAGTGACACGTTGCATCGTTGTGTCCCCACTCGCAGTCGTGTACTAAATTGTAGTTAGCAGCGTGCGGAAAAGGTGAGGAGCTTGCGTTGATCCAGCAACGTTTTGCGCAGTAATTTCCTCGTCTCGTCGCAGGCGACATACCAAACCGTTCCTCTCTGGCGGATGATCCTCGTCGAGGATCCGATTCATTGACTTATCGGATTGCTAATTCGGCTGACGAATCGACAGAGATGAGCATAACCGTCGACAGGAACGTGTATCCGCCGGATCACAAAACCGTGATTAAACTTCGGTAGGTGGCCACGCACAAATGCATCTTCGAATCGTTTGGCTTCGCTCCAGGACTCGTTCGTAAAACGTTCGGAGTTTCATTTCAGTTCGGTTTTCGACACGGCACGCATGAATTGTTCAGATTTTCAGATTTTCAGATTTATCAGAATCCTCTCTCGTTGATTCATTTGTTCCATTTTTCAGAATATTTTTTGAGGCATTTATTGCGCGTTAATTTGTATTATGCTTCCCACGCATTAAAGTTTATTATACATTACATTTATTATATTCACCTTCGTATTAGGCGAATAAAACGTAACCTGAATCTAACAGAAATTTATACACGCTATAAAAAGGTTTTGATATGTTGTATATCTCTGCATGTTGTGTGCATTCCCTGCATTTTCGTGTCTACATTTTCCATAAGTGCATAAAAATCCGCAGTCTAATGATGACATAGATCAACTATCAATGAGTCCACGAAGAAAAGTTTCTTTTTATGTCTGTTTAAATAATTACATCAAGTGACGTATATGCAAATACGAATATAATTTTAATTGAACGCGTTAATGCGCTAAGATCTCTGAAATTATTTTCTTTCTTTAATAATTTAATCAATAAGTCATAGCTCGCGCGTTTAAATCGGTAAACAAAGGAACTTCTTCTGTTTTGTACAAACTTATAACTATGTTCATCCAAAGGAACGTAATAGCGTCCGTGTAACTTTCCTGAGCTTCCGTGAAATATGAAATAACTATCAACATCACGTTGACGAGCGGAGCGTGAAAGCATCAAGAGATTTTAAAATAATGCGGAGAAGGTTGTTCGTCAAGGTCTTCGTTGCTCGAATGTTATAAATCATTCACGCAATGTCGGGAGCACGTGGAAATCTAGCCTCGCAAGCCCCGCGCTCCTAAAATAGTATCGACAGTCGCTCGAACGATCGTTTGCTAAAGAAAATACTAAATTTTCAAGATTTGAAATTATCCTACTTTATTAAAAAGCGATAGAAAGCCTCCCAAAATTTAGCTTGAAAAATTCTTTAAATTCTTCTAAATTTCGCAACTGACTGAATAAGAAAGTTGTCTTTGTTAAAATGTGGCTCAAAAATTTTTTTCAAGAAGATTAAACTACGTTTCCTCAACGTAAATAGGGCTCAAGGTTAGGCAGGCGTACAGAAAAATCAAAATCCTACTCGAAAATCAAGCTAGATTTTTTCCCGACGTGAATAGGCTTCGAGGGTAGACAGACGCATAGAAAAAATTGAAAAAAAAAAGGAAATGTGAGTTTTAAAAAATCCTTTTCGAAAAAGATTGAGCTAGGTTGATTGATCTAAGTAACTGTACAGTAAAATTAAAACAATTATACATTGAAAAGTTCTTCTAGTACGAGATTTTGTCGATGTAAGCAAGGTTCAAGGATAGACAAGTGTACAACAAAAATTAAAGAAAAATCTATATTTTAAAATATAGGAAGAGGGCCAAGCTGGCTTTTTCTCAATGTAAAGAGGGTTTGAAGGTAGGCAGGTGTACGGAATCGATGATGGATCGTCGTCGGTCGACGCGTGGGAGGTGAATATGGACCATTACGAGTTACGAGATCCAAGAAGTCACATGGCACCGGTGACGTAATCGGTACTCAGGGACGGCCTAGCCAGAAATAGACAGGTATCGTTCGAAATAAATACTCCCGCGGGCTTTTGAAAGTTTTCTGGTGCGTGTGGGGGATGAATCAGTGAAGAGTACCATGAGTCGTTTCGAAACTTCTTTTCCTACGCGTTTCATTTGAATAATTTGTTTGTATGATGATCTACTCGATTGAGAGAGTAGAAGATCGACTCAGATGCGACGAAACTTCTATATTTGTGACTGTATGGAAAACTATCTAAAAATTGGAATTTGCACATTAATTGAATCGTAGAATATGTAAAGACAGTGCAATTTAATTGATGTCTAGCATTTAGGCAAAGCAAAGCAAGCCTTCCTTTATTTTTTGTCTGCTTAATGGCACTACAACTCGTTTTGTAGTTAAAATAAAACAAAATTATATTGCATATACTCCTATTTGACCAGAAATGGCATATTTTTTTTTATGTATACTTAGATAAAAGGAAAGAGAAGTAATATACTTTATATGATATAATACATGTATTATATTTTACATATAATATAATTGCATTACAAGTAATCGAGAAAAAGTATGTAAAGTAAATAGTACAGTATCACGAAAGTGAAAGCATGTGACATACGGTGGTTTTCCTTGCAACTACAGATATATATCATTTCAAATTTACACGAGAAAATGAGGGTGAATGTCCAGAGAATTTAGGCCACGCGAAAGTAGAACATGGTGAAGTAATAAACTATCGATCGATGAGAGGATCTTGTACACTCACGTGATGAAGAACTCGCGAATTAAGAGCGGAAGCGTGCGACAGGTAATTAAAATTTACTGCGTTGCCGTAGAATGGTCGGGTTATCAGTTTGATTACTAATCAGCTTGCACAAGACAGCAAAGCTGGCAGTTTAGTCTATGTACCTACCAACTGTTACGTGTACATAAGCTGGGGATAGATCGAATTTATCATTCGAGCTTAATTCAGCAGTTTAGATACAGATGCGCGTTGCTGCGGATTAAAAGATCGAAATTGGATTAATTGAAATTAGGGATGATTGGACTTGGAAGCTCATTGTTCTAGAAACTATAGTTCCAGTTGTTTGGAAGGAATTAGGTGGCAAAGAGAAATTACTCTTCTAGAGTCAAGTTTCTCTTGAATCTTCTTAAATAACTTTGAAACTTCCTGAAAGAACTCCGAGTACGTAGTATCGCGTCGAAAGATTTGTGAATCGCTCGAACAACCTCCCTGAGATTCTCTTTGATCGTGAGTAATTACTCTCTCGGAAGCTCTCGGAAATTCGAGTGGCGAGTTATTTATAGCGATGAACCTTGCACTGAAATTAATTCAGTGTGTAGCGTTTCATAGAAATGCTACGAGCGGTGTTCGATCCACCGAACAGATAGCAAGACGCGTTGTCACGCGTGTAAGCATCGGAGTCGAATTAATCTGGCGCGTAATCGCGTGTAACACGTTACACGCTCTTTTCTGGTCAGCAGTGGACAGTGGGCCGTTTCAAGAATTTAGCGGGGCAAAAGTCGTAAATGGGACAGTATAGTTGCGCCACGAAAATAGTTGCACGACCATGGGAACTCTTTATGAGCATATTACGTGTTATATAAAATATTTTGAAAATTTTTCATTAACACTGTAGTGAGATGTGATTATCACGATTATATTGATAACGTTCCAAATATAAAAACGTATATATATGTAGAAATTACAAAATATTTAATATGAAATTGCTCCACGGCCAAAAAGAATTTTTGCCATTTAGTCAACTCTATTTATTTGGAAAATTTATTGAAGCTTTATTTAATTTAATTACCCAGAAAATTTATTGAATGTCAATCAATTTTAAAAATTCAAAAACATGGAGTTAGTCGCAGCTCATAAAATTGCCTGTTATATCATTTCGACGATTCTGACTCAGTATCTTGTAGCGTGAGAAAAATTCATTCATTTTGCATGTGACACGATGATATAATTTTGTTCTGCTAAGTTACCATCAGACAAATTACTGTGCCGAATCGATGCTCGAAAGTTCGCGGACGTGCTTTAAGTCGATGAGATTCATGTTCGTTCACGGTTAAGATCACGAGTTGCGAGCTTGCAAACGATTAGCGTAGCGTTTCACAGTCTATGTGCGAGAAGGCACGTGTATATAAATTAAACGCGAGTTTCTTTTGAGAGATTGCCGTGATGTTTGATTATGCGAGCGCGTAGCTCGTTAGAAAGACAATGAGGTGGTTGTTTCATGACGCTGCAGAAACACGAAGTAATATTCTGCTCGTTTAATTCCGCTTGCAGTTTTTCGTTTCGATCGAGTAAGGAGATTGCCGACAGCTAGAATAGATTATATAGTACCACATTCAAGCTTCAATGCTTTTACTATGTTGTATGTTTGATGTTGAATTTAATATCTTGCCTTATGTTAATTCATTGCATATCCTACATTGTCTTTCTGGCTATATTATATAAATACAGACGTATTCATTTTCTGTGTACAATGTAGATACTAAAATACTCTAGACATAGAAATCACCAGAATCAATAATACCATAATATTTCTGAATATTTATGGAAATTTATAGTTTTATTGATATATTTAAAAAAAAACGGAATCTACTAATTCGAATATTTTATATACTTTTACGTGTGATGCATTTGTCAATCTAAATTTTTTATAAATATATAGTACATCTATAATCTAGTGCCGTTGCTATTGATATTAAAAGTTTTTCACGCAGAGAAAATGTGTACCCCGACTTTGAATCCGTACCGTATCTACATGAAATTTAGTGATAGATACATTGGATATTTTTCTAGTATATAAAATGGAGTAAAATGAGAATAAGAAGAATAAGAATTTTCTGTGCTTGTTCCATTCTATAGAAAATTTTTACGCAGATGATACACATACGTGTATAGGTTCGCAGTAATCTTTGCCTTTGACCGATTCCTTATGATTAAATCAAGTAATTGACTTGTCGTTGACTGTTCACAGTTGCTAGTAATTGTTTTATTGATTATATCATATCACACCATTGATTTTACTTCTTCCACAGTATTTCTAGCATTAGAAAGTGTTCCAAAATTTTTTCCATTACAATCGAATAAGTAATAAATAGGCTGAATTTTTGTGCAAAGTTGAGAATCTAATTTAAAAAAAGTTAAATGAAGAAATTGAAGAATTAATTAATAATCTAATTTAAATCTTAATAAAAAATTGTTTTATATACCGAGTGCTATAGAAAGCGCTATAACTTAAATATTTTGTACATTTTGCTAGTTTTAAATTTTCTATATAGCAGTCGATCAAATTTCATCGCTAATTATTTAAAAAAAAAAAATCCTCAGGGGAATCGATAGGTTCCACTTGAAGGAAAAAAATTACTTATAGATAACGTTTGTCAACGTATCAATTTCCTAAGCGTTGCCGACAAATTTGCATATTGCTTGTGGCTCGATAAATCAGGGGGAGGCGATCGATTAACTTAGATATTGGCAATGTCGAGCGCTAGTCATCGATTTTTTTTCAAGCGATCTTTCTAGGCCAAGTATAGATCCATTTACATTCCATACCGAGAAATTTATAATCTACTTATTGAATCCTTGCCAGGGATAAATTGGATGTCCTCTGTCCTATCTTTGTTCTTTTCACGGTGAAATTACGATCGTCATTGTGCTCGATCGATTAGAATCATAAATAGAATTGAACTCGTTCGAACCGAAGAAAATCCTCGATTTCTTCCTGATCAATCACCGATTGGCTCTCTTAAATTGTAATTATAAGGAAATATAATACGAAATTAGAATATATTAGCTTATGTTATTAACGTGAAATGGAGGAATAAAATGACATACCCGTGTCATTTATTGAACTCTATAAAATTTTTGAAGATTGATAGATTTGGTAGCAACAAATTTCTTCTTGCAGTCAATAGCCTTGAATTGAATTCTTTTAATCAGTAGTCTGTCAGCACGTGCTCGTGATGATTTTATATAATAACGGAGAATTTCATCAACAGTAATAACAGTATTGTACTGTATCGTACCGAAGTATATTATTAAATAACTATCCTAAGTATGTACATACCGAGGTATGCAAATAGCACATTTCGTAGGCACTGCAATTCACGATTGAAAGGCGCGTCTCGAGCCGGTGACGTATCGCATGCCCTTTCCAGATCGACGATTCCGCGTTGGAGAGATCCTGCTCCGGCACGGTTGACCTCTCGTGACTCGCCGCGACCAGACACGTAGGACCTTTCTCCTGCCGAGGATAATTGTTGTCTACCGCGTTCTCCATGCCTCTATCAAACGAGCGCTTCCTGCACGTTTTATACGTTTGAAAGACATTTTGACAGACATCGCGATCGTCTCGATACGGGACTCGGCTTTTGTTCTGTGTGAAAGAGGCTCGCCAAAGTGAAAGAAGCCCTTTTTGTTCGTTCGCGGTACTCTGCCTCTTCCTTTGCTGACCGACCGCTACCCATTACCGTCTACTCTCCCTTACCTTCTGTTCCACTTTGAGCGAAATGTTTGCGAAAACATGCCTCCTCCTTTCAAGTTCTTTATCACGCTCGTCGAATGGGCCTTTTTTCTTCGCGACGAAGTTTATAGGCGCTTCCCTCCGTGTCTGGACATTTTAGAAAGGGAGTTCAGAGATCCGTCGTTTGGCATTGAAACGCTCGTACAGATTTTGTAACTTTCGAATAGTATCGTTGGGCTTACAGTTCACGAGATTCACTCTACTGTTCTCCTCGCTTCAGATAATTCTCTAAAACTCAGTCGTCTCTTTTGCAACGTACGATACATCTTAAAATTATTGATCGTATTTTTCATTATAATAAATTAAAATTATATCGTGTTTAAGAATTATGTACAAAATCGGATCATCTAGACTCGACTAGACTGATCTAATACTAGGATACTTAATTTCGAAATTTGTTATTCAATTGAATTTTATTACCAGAGTGCCTATTCTTATGGAAATTTATATTTTCACGGACACATTTTGAAAAAATATCGTTTCATCTGCTATAATATCGACAATAATCAAGTAACCGAATTTTCAAGGAAGCACTCGTACAATATGGCACGTATAGTATGTATGATAAAATCTATAATGGAACGCTGCAGTTCGTAGACCGAACAGCGTGATTGATCGCTTCCTTCTGATCGAAGAACGCGGCAGCAGATCTTGACTAACCTGAATCTATCAATCTTATTTCGTTTTGTTTCTTTTTAACTGGATTTTATTTTTTTCTCTTTTTTACGAGATTGATTGCTGCTGTAATGGAAAAAGAATTAAGAAGATTGCATAGAGCTTCAAGTAAGAGTCTATCAACACGAATATTAGTTGACTGCGAATTCATAACATATTCGAAACAGTGATTTCTGATTGTTTTCTTGTCGGTTTGCTAAAATTATTTGAAAGCGGAGCATTGGAGTGTTATTGCAACAGCCCTTTTAATTATTGTATTTTTATCGTTTCATCGTTCCCACTGCACTGCGCTGGCAGTTGCGAATTGCTATTTTTCTCATTCCAGTGCTCGTATGAAGGATAAAATAGTAGACACGAGCCACGTTATGTCGCGTGACAGGATGCCGCGACATTTTCTTTCTAAAATTGTTATTCCGTTAGTAATTCCGCCCCGATTGTTCGTTGACTGTGTAAGTACTTTGTTCCGTTATTTCTTTCGAGGCATTGCAAGAGTTTATCGAACATCCGTATGATTATATTTAAATGTAATAAATATCCTAAAGAATATTATTTTATTTACTGACAAATTTTACACGTACTTGTGATCTTTTTTATCAATTACATTTTTTGAGATTGATATTGATCTCGTACGAATAGATATTAAAAACGTACGTAAATTTTAAATATTTAATTCTAACATTCGATATAATTTTATGTACGTGTTTTATAAGCTACATGTATAAAGCATCGTGAAAAAGAGATCGAACGGCGACAAAGTTAAATTCGATTCCCAAAGTGTCAGGGAAGGAACGAACAGTGAAAGCTGGAAGCATTAGTTTTGCCGGTCAGAGAAGGTTAATTCTTAAAACTTTCTAAAACGGATATCAGTTTCACGTGCAAGGGTAGAGCAGAGCGGAGGATTAATTTTGAGGCCAGTCGTGGTCGTGCACTATTTTAGAAAGCATCGCGGGTCGCCGACCTCCTCGAACAGCGAGGAGCCGTGACTTCCGGTTATCAGTTTTACGAAACTTGCAGCGAACTGGCATTTAGTCGCCGGCCTGCTATAAATAACGACCAAGCGCGACCTGAATTGGTGATAAGTTAATTCGTGACGGCTCGTGGATTGCTTTAACGATGGTTAATCGAAGAAATTAGCGCGGCATCGATCGCTGACGGAATTCGTTCGGGGATGGAACGAATGAAAAAAGAAGGTTTATGCAGCTTGAAAAATTGGATTTTTAGTCTTCTTAAAAGAGCAGCGTTAATTTCATTTAAGAAATTGTTTGAGTACAGAGAATCTGAATCGAAGTTCAATTTTTTTTTTTTTTTCAATTGAACTTGAGAATTTTTCTAATGTAATAATGTATCGTTATAATATAATGTATCGGCTTTTAAAGGGTTTGTTATATTGTGCAAATATAATATGAATTTCGTAGTTAAGTTTTATATGTATAATTTCTTATTACGTGTACAAAAATAGAAGTTTTTTTTCTGACAAAATAGAAAAGATAACAGATAAAGTAGTAAAATAATAAAATGAAAAAAGAGAGACTTGACACTGTCTCTTAAAATTCAGTGAGCCTTTAAAGGGTTAATTCCTACATGTATATTAACCCTTTGGATACTTAAAATTAGCAAAAGTCTAAAAGTTCAATATTGAATGTGGAGCATAAATTAAATAACATTGAACATTTCGATTCTCTATTTCCAAACAGTTTCAATTATTACGAAAATACATCATTACAGAATATACAATTATTCGATTGAACATTCCGAATTTTCTCTATCAAGTTAGGGAGTATTTCTTCTTTTTTTTTTTTTTTTTTTCCTCCTGACGGACGTACATACTTCTGTCGTCGAGAATCTTTCTCCCAGAATGTAAACCGTGATCGGTTGCTGGCTTACCAAAGTAATATTTTTAATGGCTGATTGGCATGATGCAGACACTTGGTTTTAGTTCACCTAATTACTGAATTGCTGAGTGATGTAACAGCGTGTAACCGGCAGTGGCGTACAGCGTTAATGAACAGATTGCATCAGCAGTTCCTAAATTTGGTATTTCTCACTCGTTCAGAATCCCATGACCGAAATGTACATATGTATCTATGAAGATTTCGTAAGAACTTTGGGAACTGCTAGGTGATAGTCGAGACGTTCAGAAGCCACGTTGATCAACCTCATATAAGTTGTAATACAAAGGAAAATTATTTTTGCTTTTAAATTTGCAATTGTCCGCACTAGTTTCCAAGTTCTGAAAATGAGTCCTCTGCTTTTTAATATATCGAATATTAATCACGCGTCTCAACTTTATCCGAAATGAAGTTGATCACTTTGGCTCCCGAGTGGAAAAATGTGTTTTACATCGCTTTGCAACACACAAAGTCGAAGCACAAAGGTTCTAAACAAGAGTGCCATCTATTTGGAGATACACGCTGTGAACGTTTTCTTTCTTTCTTTTTTTTTTTTCAAATAACCGGCGGGGATGTAATTTTCAATGCTGTTCTTACGCCTCTTTCATATGTAAATACGGAGTAATTTTATCCTGGGAATGGACCTTCTTTGGAACTTCTCCTGTACATACTGTTTCTTGGCGACAAACTAAACCAACTACATGCTCTCTCGTTCTCTTTGCCAACCAAACATTCTTTTGTTCTCTTTATTCTTCTTTTCTTCCGCTAATCGAAGATACGACGTAAGAAACAAACTTTTGTCGAGGCATCCAACCTGTTGACGGTGAAGTTAATATCGAAGTCAGTGGTTAAAGCTGAGATTAACTCTTAACTCGAATTTATTTTGTGTTTGCGAATCTGCGCTTGCGAATTAACCCTTAAATAGTATCGTTGGGTAATAACCGAGAATCAACCAACGCAGCGGTGGAACAATGCTGGAATCGACAACTCGTTTGACGCCAGGAAGCAGCAGGATGATTTCCAAAAATCAAAAAAAAAAAAAAAAAAAAAAAAAAAAAGAAAGAAACGGGAAAGGAGAAAGATGAGCAACAGATGAGTGTCTATGCCGATAACACGGCCGCAGAGAGGAATTATGCGACTGAACGAAACTAACCAACCACCGAAGTTAACAAAATATTAATTGTCCCCTGTTCCCTCTTGCTCGACTTCTGTTTCGCCTTCTGATTGGCTCTCTGCATTGGCACGTTGGTGACTAACTCGAAGTCGACATCACACGAGCACCAGCGAACATCGTACCTCGACTACCTCGAAGACCGAAGGTTGGGACAAGGTCGACCCTGCAGCACCGCCAAAGCGGTCCGCATTCGACAGCTTCAAAAGGTGACGCTACACACAGAGAAAAAAAAAACCAACGATCACTCTCTCTTTCTTCTTCTTTTTTTTTTTTTTTTTTTTTTTTTTTTTGTTCTTAAATGTCCGAATAATTCCCCGATGTCCATATTTTCCTTGGTAGAGGTCCGTCATTTTGTTCTGTGGTATTTTGCGTTAGAAATTGGCAGCTCTTTGCTCGGTTTTAACTTCTGGCAAAATTGGAAATTAAATGATTTTAAATTTCCTTCCGTCCGAAAATAAAAATTTGTTTTATTTACTATAATATTACAATATTATAATTTTTTATGTTTTTATGTACTATATGCATTCTGCAATTATGCAAGTATTTTCTAATTTCCCACAAGTGCATGAAAATCTGCAATCTAATGATTAATTGGTATCACGAACAAGTAGTTTTAAATTAGTGTCATTGTTGCGAGGTTAATGTTACTCCCGAGTCGCGTGTGTGCTGCATATTGAAAGTTCGAAGTTGCCTAATTGCATCAATATCGAACCTGTTGCTAACTTTACTATTAATAGAGTTAGCTCTCCAATATGTACGTGTCTTTGCAAATTTGTAATATTCTACGTTGACAATTCTAAATTCATTAAATTATAGTTTAAAAAGGCATTATAATTCATACACACAAGATACAAGTAAGATACGTTCTATTGATATTTTCTAATGAAACGTTTTTCTAATAGCTTCTTCATTTCATTTTCATAATAATTAATTTTATAATTACATGGAGATACTATTAAATGATACGCACCTTAATTAAATAATATGTAGACTATAAATACAGCAAATTCTTTTTATAGTCATTGCACATACTTCAATTAGCAATCCTAGTTTGATAATTCTCAAGTAAGTCACTATATTAGTTTACATCAAATTACTAAAATTCAGTATATTTAATTTTACTTTGTGTTTCACGTTACACCGCGCTAAAAATTAGTAACAAAATTAAATGAAACGATTTATATCTTAAATTTTTCCTATCGCAAATAGCCCAATGATACCAATTATGTAGTGGTTAATCTGTCGATTGATGGAAACTTTCGCAATTGTATAAATTTCCTCTACTCAAATATTCACCGATGACTCGATTATCGAAATAGCTGCCTCGCGCGTTCGCTTTCCCTATATGTATGCATATATTTACCATATTCCCCAATTACCTACTATCTTCTTTCTCACACCACCAACTAACCGTAAGCCACCATCAGCAACAAAAGCACTGTACAAGGTAATGGGCACAAAGATTATTCACGAGTAGATCGATCGGCAAAGTATTAACTCCTCGGTGAATGAATTAACCCAAACCCTCGTAACGTATAGTGATATATTAGAATAATGATCGCTTTTCCCTGCAGTTTCTCGCGTATGTTTCATGAGACAACGCCATCGAGACTGGCGAGCGTGTGGCACGCTGTAGAAATCGAGTTCCTTAACACGCCGATAGTCAGCTGAAAATAAGTAGATGCGCACGATCTTGGTCGTTTGTCGTGAGCCAGTATCAATGTTGTGTTTTGTTGCTATTGTTCGTTGCATTGTCACCGCCATCGTGTGTAAGGTAGTGATCGCCTCGATACCGATACTATTGATGATATTCGATCAATTCGATACCAACGTATTCAGCGAGAAGTGTCGATACGCGTCGAAACTTCGAGTACTTGGTATCAGTTATCGATGCCGATTCGTTCTGAATCAATACCAAATTAAATAACACTGTACGGAATCGAAATATTGACACTTGAATCGATTCCTTGACACTTGACGAAATTATCGATACTCTTGTTCGATACTCTTAATGTTTTGTTAAAATTCTAATTTAGTATTAAAATTCGGCACAAAATAGTCTTAAAATTGTCGATATTTTAAACCGATTGAATTTCGTAAAAGAAAAATCGTGCAACTAGGCTCGTTTCAAAGCGTGAAACGTCTATCTTTTGTACTACTGAATTTGCTTCTCACAAAGATTTTTCTACAGCATTCTGACCGAGGTGAATAAAAATACTCTCGAAGATTTCGCAAAGATTTTGCAAAACGTCTTTGCGAATTACTGGAAAGAATCTTGTCGTAATTAACGATCCCTTGAAATTTGTTGCACAATTTTTCCCCCACAAAATTATGAGTTTAAATTATCGACGATTTATCATCGAGTGTATTGTTCGTATCCACTGTATTATAAACATCGAAGAAGACTGAAAATGGTATAATCGATAGTATTAATATGGTATCAGTCCCATCAAGGTAAGATTCTGTTTCTCTCGAACTGTGGCACCCAGATCACTCGTAGGTGAACGAGTCCTCGTTGAGCCATTTGTATTGTTTTCGATAGCCATTGCATCGTCGTCGACGCATATACATATATTCGATTTATGTCTTCGTTTTTTTTTTTTTAATTTTTTTATTTATTTATTTATTTTTGCTTTTTATTTGTCCATCGTCCAGACGTTCACAATTGTCCCGTGATAAAAGTTACAAAAACGAAACGAAGCGTGTTACGGTCGGTAATTAATCGAAGGTTCGTTGCGTTGTACCTTTCAGCACGACGACGCAAAGCTCGACGCAGAACAGCAGTTCCCTGAGCCCGCAGCACGATTCAGCCTGGCTCGACGGCCTGAACAGTCCACTCATCCAGGATGAAGGCGACAGCAAAATGCTGAAGCTTCGATTCGATGTTTCCCAGTACACGCCGGAGGAGATCGTTGTCAAGACCGTGGACAACAAGCTGCTGGTGAGTACTCTTCCGCGTTCTTCTCCCGATTAAAGCGCCTTGTTAGATCTTATTAGATTACATTGGGAATAAAAGAGAAAGCGACGAGTCTTCGTTTCTGGATCTATCGTACGGATGTGTCCACGCGACTTTAAAGAGCTCGATTAACCTTTGGGGATTCATGCCTGGCCTGTTTTTAATTTGTTCACGTTTCTTGCTCGTTTGTATAATTTTCACGGTTGAAAGTAATTTTAGACGTTATAACGTTAGATGTCTCTGCGACAGAGTTGAAAATATAATTTTTAGAGTTGCTGTAAACCAAAAAATTGTGCAAATAATAACGTATGATTTAATTACGATTCATTATGGAGTGTCCGTTGTTTAAAGAATGATTCGAAACGTCGCCTCTTTTTAATCTCAGGTTTGAAGTGATTTTACTATCAAATACAGTTCGTAATGAGATTTCAACCTAATCAAATTTGTAAGTTACGCTTATAATTAGTTTCTGAAAAATAAGTTCATTTTTATGTTGGTTGGTAATTTGAAAAATTGTGAATTTAAGTTAGAAATTAAATTAAATAAATAGATGTGTTTATGATATTTATAATTTAACTAAATTATTTATAATAAATGAATTTATTTTTCTTCAAAGTTCATTAGGAAATAAATATGAGAGATGATGTGTTGAGGGAATGACGCGCGATTAAAATTTTGAATAAATCTGTTTGCAATAAATGTTTAAAATTTATGAAACAAATAAATTTAAAAGTCTATCGAAAGAAATATGTTGTGGGATATAGAATATTTTAAAAGAATGATATACGGTTAAAGTTTCCATTTCCAAGAAGCGAGATTTCATACATTTAGACCATTCTAAAACTTACAAATGGGAATTTATTATAACTGATTCATCACGACGCGCGCATATTTTGCGTTTTAGCGTCGCTTGTTGCACAACTTGGCAACTAACGAATCTGGCCCACCATATTGTGCAATCGGTGCTATACATGCAGGCCACTGTTACTCCTCTTGAAATTTCATCGAAAATTAATCAAATGTTCCCACATTTTCCAACTATTCTTTCTTATAATCTCTCAGAAGTGATAATTTATTTGGTAACGCGTATCTCGAACGAAAGATGGATCGAAATCACAACGACACGCGGAGTATCCCGCGTACGCCCGACCAAGAACACGGCGAACAGGAAGTGGCGGAGAATTTTACGCTGGTTTTACCGGCACTCGCGCCTCTTTACGAACAATATGGAACATTCTAATTGCTCTTGTTACATCACTTCCCGGCAGGAAGTCGGCTCCACCGGTTCAACCGGTAAGGGCAATTCTTGTTAGTTAAAACCGGCGCGCGTCTTCGTGATTAAGTCCGCCACTAGTCGCGCAGCGGACCCAGTCCTCGTTCCTGAGGAGACCGAATCACAGCTCTTGCTTTTCTTTTTCATATATCTTTCTATTTTTAGTTTTTTTTTTATTTTCCCAAAGTCCTTCTAGTTCCTAGACTGACCGTTTAATTTTTAATTCTTGACTTTTTATTTGTTTATACGGGATAAAATACAAAGATGAATGATGAAACGAATGTTTCTTCCGAGTGTTTTAATTTTTGACTGTAGCTTTCAATTTCTGATTCATTTAATATTAATAGCGATAAAAGCGCTTTTTGATATGCAAGTGTGCAACTATGGAAGATATAAAATTTTATTTCGTTCTTGGGAAGGACGCAGAGTTTCTTTATATTTTTTAAATTATTCAGAAACGACGTCAACCGACGATACGTTTCGTTTCGTTTGTTTATCTTCTCCGGCTTCTTGAATTTTCCTTTTTAACCAATCGTGACACACTGTATACATTTCTTACTGTGTCCAAATATTTGACTATTCTCGCCACTCCTATGTATTTTACTATTCTTCTACCGTTCATCCTTGCATACAGAACACCAAAGTATTCCTACATTCGAACAATAATTCCGTAGAAATTGCAGAACGAGAAACTCAGGCTACTTTAAATAAACAGCTTTCCAAGATACAACACCAATAGTCCTCAGATTAGAAAGTAAATTTCTGCGAAATAAAAATTTATCAAAGTTTTGCAAAAGTATCGGATCCCTAGTGTGTTTAATCAATTCTTTGTCATTTTGAGGATTAATTGGTTTGTGTGATAAATTGGTCGAAAATTGTATTATGTGTAACTGAAAGATCTTCTCGTTCAAGATAATTACTGAATATTAAAAACAAAAGGTGTTATTCTATTTTGGAACGAGAGTCGATGGATAAAACATGGCCGACGAGGGCAAAGATTTTCGACTCGATGGTAGAAAAAAGTAGAAGAATTTGTGCAGGAAGTCGGAGCCAGAATTTTCCCCGAAGTTTTGCGTTACGCGCGCAAGTTTGCGTTCAAGTTTCTCTTCTCCTGGCCGACGTTCCTGTCGACCCGGACGGAAATAACTCGCGCCAAAAATAAGTTTACGGTGCTCGTCACGCCGCGACGGCTTGGAATAATGTTCGGCCATTGTGAGCACCCTGTGCGATCGTTCTGTGACGATATGTCGCTTTCAACCTAAATTCCCTTGACATTTTGACGGCGTTCGTTACCGGAAGTTGTCAGACATGGAATACTTTATTATTACAATTGTTAGATTTTCATCTAAAGTCCGTTAAACGATTTGCAATTCTTTAATGACAGTGATTCGAAAAAGGTGCGAAGATCAGAAGCGTAAAGCGAGATGGGGAAATTAACGGAACACGAAAGGGGTGTGAAGCTTTCGCGGAACGCGGTGTGCAAAAATCGAATGCCGCCGTTATGCAAACTCGGAAGGTATAAGGTCGTTGCACCGTAATAGTCTGTCGGAGTGTAATGGAAGGAAGATCAAAGTAACGGAGGCTCGCGTATAGTACATATGTACGTAGGTACGCCCACGAACAGGGACGGCTTTATTCCTCCGATTTCCTCGCTAAACAGTTGCTCTGTCTTTGATAAAACGTCGACCCTCTGTTTTTTTTTTTTTTTTCGTCCCTCGGATCGAGACAATCACGGAGACTAGCCTTCTTCAAGACCAGTCAACACGATTAACTTCTCTTCCTTTTCGTCAACATTGTCCTCTCGAGCATCTCCTCTTGCGTTTGTGTCTTCTGTTATTTTAACAAATAATCTCCACGCCGTTAATAGACTGCGGATTTCTATACAATTATACACATTTTTGTAAGAAAGTAATTTGAAAGATGGAATCCAGACAGAGGTTTGTTCTACCTGGATTGACGTGCCACGCACGTCGAGAATTTTCTGTTCCGAAAATTTGTAATATTTTCTCAGTTTCAAGTATATTTGAATAAAACAAACTAGGCGAAACAAATAATAAATTTATTATTTCTCGGTAATTTCTATCCAGCGATATCATACCGAAGGGGTTCAATAGGAAAGCGACGAATTATCGTACACGATTTGGTCACTCGTTATGGTCCGCAGTCAGTTGCCAGCGCAAGCGGTTAACTGTTATGTTTCATCAGGTTTACTCGCGTTTCATGTATTTTTGTATCTTTAAATTTCTCATAAATGCAGCCCGATGGCCACGTAGCGTTGATATCACTTCAATTAAATATAACCTAGGAGAAAATTCAAAATATCCTTGATTCTTCATATTTACGCGCAGTCCGTCCGCACGACTACCTCGACTACCTCGAGTTCGTCGCGATCTCGACTCGTTACGTGTCAGATGCTTTTTTCGGTAACGAGCATGAATCGACGCTTCTTCCTTAACCGGTCCCGCGCGACAGCGGGCGGGGAGGGATTTTTAAAGAACAGGCAGGAGGCCGTTCTCGAAACAGGTTGGCCGCGGTTTTATCGTGGTCAAGGTCCGGCGTGGATTCAGGTCGGTTCAGCTCGCGTATCACGGTCCTTAAAGGGCTGCCCCCAAGGACACGTTCCGAAGGATGAGCACGCCGGACCGAGCGAAGAATGCGATCTCCGCTCATTGTGTGCCGATCACGGTGACGTCATGCTCGCTCGATACAGCACGTCTCGGACAAATAGGAGCGTAGGACCGGTTTTATTCAGCGGTTTTATTCAAACGAGGAACGCGTTGGAGCTGCCACTTGGGCGAAACGATTGCGAAACGCCTCGTTCGTTTGCCCGTTTCAGGCAACTGGGTCGCCTCCCTCGAAGAATAGACCCGATCGATTTTCAATGGCCGCATCGACTTGGCTTGCTCGCTTTTCGATCTATGGAGCCGACCACGCACTTGCCTGTTTTTAATAGCCGATGTCTTCGAGCTGTGTGTCGCGAGGCTGATGACGTATACGATGTTTAAAATTATTTTTCAACAGCTCGACATTTACGGCCGACGCGCTGGTTGGTCGCTGAAATTTGGGTCGCCGATGAAGTTATTAAGAAAACGCAGGGCCTTTCCTTTTTCGGTCAAGGAGAGTGTGTGCCATTAGACAGTCCGGAAAGAAGTCTCGCGTTCACGCGGACGCTTTAACTGACTTTCGAAAGCTTCGAGGATCTCGTTCTACGCGCTGCCGTTGTCCACGGAAAAAGAGGCGCGAGCAACATCGAAAATTTTTCACTGGCTATATTCAGCCTGTGAGTCACGGTGAGACACGCCACTCGGCGCGTTTGAAATTTTTGGATTTCTCGAGAGTCTGTCGAGTGTAAAACACATGCGAGCACATGCTTTTCTTTAGCAAACGCTAGAAGGAATTATATATTTTATATATTTACCTTCAGATCCTATATTTATTGGAATTTTATTACGATATTTTATCGTGGTAACTCGGAGTGAATAAGAATATTGTGCGTTGATATCAACGCCTCCATTTTGCAGTGCAAGATTTCCCTTGGGAGAAATCTTAGAAAACTTTCATCGCGATAACATTCAGCAAATCCGCTGCAAGACAATTAAATAATTAATTAATTGTGACATTCATGCTTTCCTACTCTCTAGTTCCCCTATTCTGTATTGTATGGCGGAACTCCATTTATTGGAATCAGATTTTAATCCAATTACATAAGCTTTTCTTAGTCGAGTTCAATTATCTCGCACAGTTCATATAAACGAAATTCTATTGAATATACAGACCATTCTTCTTTTGCTTTGAGATATTAAAATGTTTCTGTTTAAATTATAACGACCATCCAGCAACGAAATTTCAATTGATCGAAACAAACGAATATTTTAAGATGCAAATTACCAAAAGTTCGCATTAAAATATACCCATTTTTTTTCTCTTTTTTCCTTTTTCTCAATTTTTTAAAAAAATCGAATATATGTATATACGCATGTAGCAAGCGGTGGTAATGCTTGTTTCCGGAACGTCGAAAGATCCATCGAATCTCGGTTAGAATTCGGTTAGGAACGCTTCAGAAGTCTGAATCGAGTGTCGTTAAAGCTAGTTGGCCGCGGTTTGCGTAATCCTCGCGGATCCGGTAAGACGATCCACGTGTTGGAAAGCTTAGATCCGCGGCAGAGTTGAGTTACCAGAGCCACATCCATCGGTGTGTCTCCTCCGCTCTCCACCATTTCCCCCAGGTTTCCCTTTGTCTAGGGTTACCTGCGGCTCGACTGCTCGCCCGCTTTCCTCCGATTCGCGCTGCCTCTCGTCTTTTACGACCAGCAGCCCGATCGATATCGCGACCAAGCCGAGGAAGCACCGAATGGAGCAGCATTCAAGAGCCACGCCGGAAGATATTTCTCGCTCTTCTCCGGTTCTCTGCTCCGTCTATCCGGCTTGTCGACGCAGCAATCGAAAGATTCTTCAAAATATTTTAAATACTTCTGAGAATTTTTATACGCTCGGAGAGCTCTGAGTTCTAAGTTCGAGAGAACCTCAATTCGTTGAGAGTCGAGCTGTTAATTTGTAACGATCAATTTATTCTATTAATCACTTGCGCTAGCAACTGATTGCGGACCATAACGAGTGACCGAAACCGTATACAATAATTCGTCGCTTCCTTTATCGTTCGAACTCGCCGGCATGACATCACTGGATAGAAATGATTGAGAAGTAATAAATCTTGCATAGCAGGTTATGCTATAAAACTGAGGAAACATTGCAATTTTAGGACAAATATTCCAGCGCAAGAGGTTAAATCCTAATACTTAATATCGCGAATATTAAATCATACGATGACGAATTCACGACAAAAGTAGAAGGTTCGCGGTTTAAAGTACGAGATCAAGTGGATGATCATTTTCAACAAAGTTGTGTTAGTCACTGTCACGGTTATTGGCTCTTTATTATGTATAAACTCCAATTTTATTTCACATTTTCGCGTTCAAGCATTGCAAAGTAGGAGTTTAGACTCTCTTCGAAGCCTGACTGGAGATTCAGGGTTGCTTGAACGTGCTCGAGGTTAAACGAGTAGATTAAACGTCGGACTTCTTCAGGATATCCTTCAAAACCATAGAAACGAAAGCTTTGCTCGAATAACGCGATCGATCGGATGGGTGAATGTCAAACGACGTGGTCGTGCTCCTGTAATTGTATTAAATTGACAGAAGACTGTGAGTAATTTGAGAGCGTATGTAGTACTTGTCCAGGTGAAATTTTCTCTTCGTCGTGTGATATCAAGAACGGCGGGTATTGCAGCTACCTATTGATCTTGTGGCGTGTGGCGTTGTAACAGGATCGTTCGTTAATAATGAAATTACAGCTCTGTCACGGGATGTTTATAATTGCAAGCCAGATTATAAATAACTTGTGTCTGTGGTAGATCTTGCAAACGTGATATGCGAATTTAGGTCGTAGGATCAGCTAGAAAATAGAAAACATGGAACATACACGGGATATTTCCGCACAATTGTGTCCGAAAACTATTCATTATTCGAAATAAAATTTTACTTCAAGCTTTGTCACGATGGCTGCCAAATTTATCTAGACGAAGATCGAGGTTACCTCCATTTTTCTAAATTATATATTTTTTTAATGCAGTTCTACATTCTCCATAAGATTTAGACACATTATATTGATCGCGGTATTAAGAAAATCTTCTAGGTAACGGTAGTTATCTTCTAGTTTCACGGTATTAAAAATAGTCTAGAAGATATTTTAACATAAATTCAAAAAGTTGAAAAGAATAATGCGAACATGAGAGAGTGTGGTTCCTGTTTCTTTTTTTTTTTTTTTTTTTTCGTCTTATCGCGAAATCTGCTCTCGTTCGCGAAAAAGGTGCAAAAAGCGAAGTGCAACGACTTATCTCCGATTACGGAATTATTTTAATGCCTGGTTTCCGCGCGAGCTGGCTAATCGGCGGCAAGACCGGTGCTTTCACGCTCGCCTCCGTCTGGCGAATGCTCGAGTTCCCAAGCGGATCCTCCTCAGCTCTGGACTCCGGGGTGGTGATCGTATTATCGCCGCAATACGCTTCGTTTACACGCGTATCCTGCCTTTCACGCGGTTGCACGCGTGTTTTTCTGTCTCGTTTCGTGAGGCGTATTACACTGTACTTCTTCCTCAAGCTTATATTAGTCAATTAGTCATACATTAATCAAGCAATATATCTCAAAAATGATCAATCGAATAGCGTCGTGTTATGAAAGAATCTAATTTAAAATAACTGTGCGTAGATAATAATTTATTCGAGCATGAGAATGATTTTTCTGTTGATTATTTCATTGTTCGAACGTGATGTAATGCGCGTCTGTAGTAGAAGACTCTTTCATACGAGTGAATGTACATTATATTCGCCATTTTAGATTATTTTATCATCTACTGTCAAACGAAGTAACTTTTTATTTTATATTTAAATAAATTCAATATATTGTCAGCTAATTCGTTACTTCAATTGAGAATCAGCTCAAATAATATATTGAATTAAATCTCGCATTAAATAAAATTACTTCTCCGACGTCGCTTCTAAAGTAACGATATAAGAAACTGGTTGAAATAAATCATTATTTCAAATTTTTTTTTTTTATTTTAAATTTTTCTCTTCCCTTTCTTTTTTTTTTCTGTCCTCGCTCATGTTCGCACTTTGTGGGAGAAAAGAGTCTGGCGACCTCGAAACCGCGGACTGCAGACTGGTTCTCTTTAGTCTTGCTGCCGCAGAGAACCGCGATTCTACGGTCGCTTTACCCTTGCTCCCTTTCTTTTTTTTTTTTTTCTATTCGCCCTTTTCTATTCTTTCTCCTTTCCACGGGTTGTAAAAGGTACCGTTGATGTCTGGCTCTTCGCTTTTATGGACCCAGGTTGTTCGATTAAAAAAGTTTTTGTCCGTACAGGCTAGCGTCGTGGTCGATGTGCTGGTTTTTATTGAGCCAAGGTGAGGAGAGAGCAATCCGAAATTTTTGAATTAAGAGATTTAGAAACCATCAAGGTTGTGACAAAATTTCACATTTTATTCCAGTCGATAGTCTGTCTCATTCAAATCACTCGTCTACCGAATTTTCGTTATAAACCAAATATCTTTCTATCTTCTTTAATATTTTTTTATATTTTCTTATGATTTCTCCCGATTGGAATATTTACTATTCTTTATTAATACCAATTATTCATTTAACAATAAGGAGTACCTTGTTGCTTGTTATTATTTCATTATTATTTTATATCACTCATACGAACGCAGTGCTTCTATTTGTCTTACCATTTTATTTTATTTTATTTACTTTTATTTATTTACATGAACGAGGTACACAAACATACATCAGATAATATAATAAACTAATGGCAATGAAATAAATGATGGAGTATAAAGAACAGTAGGTATACATTGATAAGTATAAAATCTTTCCAACATTATCCGCTTATTATATCGATTTTCATACAGACTCATCGAGTAACAAAAATCGATCGATATTTTTCTCTCCTGGTCACTTCAGGGAGGCCAGCACCATGTTCGATCGAACGAACCACGATCTTTCTCGAACGAGTTGCATAAGAACACGCGTGCACGAGGCGTCCGATTCGGTAGACGTTCCTCGACTTCTCGCAAGGTTAAGGCCAGGTTATTTGGTTCGTTGGCAAGCGGAGAACGCGCGGACAGATTGAACTGGTCCAAGAACGAGAGCAACGGCGTCGCACGGAGAGCCTCGACATCGCTTCGTGTCGCGCCGCGTCGAGCCGAAACGCAGCTCATTAACATCGTTTGCGTAATGCAATTAGCGCGTGCAGCCTCGCCCACCCTCTCAGGAGAGGGTCGTGTCGTTTCTGCCTCGTGGCTCTTGGGTGCGGTCGAACGTTGAATCTTTTGCACCTGCATTTTGTTTTTTTTTATTTACGATGAATTTTACGTGGAGTTACTCGAAGCGTGTCCCCCTCGTGCACGTACAACGGATAATTATTAAAATCGTACACCCCCCAAAGATTGACTTTCATCGAGCGCAGATAATACGCTTGTAGCAAAGAAATGAAAGTAAGTAAGCAAGGAGTAGGGGAAAATTTACAATACATTTTTTGAAAAGTAGCTTCTATTATATAATTATAGAAGTAAGCTTCTATTTATATAATTTGTAGAGGTGTGCGAGAATCTGAAATATCGGGTCGGGAAATTTTTTCAGGATTGGGCGAGATTCTCGAATTTATCGGGATTCCCGAAAGAGTTGGGATTTGGGAAAGGATTGGGAACAAGCTTAAATAATTCGTTAAAGCCCACGCCTTCAACATTATCGAAAGATCGCAGATATATAACTCGAAGAGTTACTTGACAGTGTCCCCCTGTCAGAGTTACTCGAAGCGTGTCCCCCTCGTGCACGTACAACGGATAATTATTAAAATCGTGCACCCCCCAAAGATTGACTCTCATCGAGCGCAGATAATACGCTTGTAGCAAAGAAATGAAAGTAAGTAAGCAAGGAGTAGGGGAAAATTTATAATACATTTTTTGAAGAGTAGCTTCTATTATATAATTATAGAAGTAAGCTTCTATTTATATAATTTGTAGAGGTGTGCGAGAATCCGAAATATCGGGTCGGGAACACGAAATTTTTTCAGGATTGGGTACCCGAACATTTCGAGATTCTCGAATTTATCGGGATTCCCGAAAGAGTTGGGATTTGGGAAAGGATTGGGAACAAGGTTAAATAATTCGTTAAAGCCCACGCCTTCAACGTTATCGAAAGATCGCAGATCTAGAACTATGATTCGAGCAATTCCTTCTGTTATATCTTTTGGTTTAACAATCTTTCGCGTATCATTTTGTACACGTGACAAATTTTATATCGATTCAGTTTCTTTTCTAGTATATACATTAATGTTTGGATGCATATGCTTCAGATGGCATAATAACCAGCAGTAGTATTTACAATTTAAGATTCATGGTGACAATGCGTGCATTCCGCCTTTGTGTCATCTTTTTCTTGAAAATGTTCCCAAACAGAGCTTCTCTTTACCTCCTTCCTTTGCACGATGTCTTCTGCACTACTTCTGCACTACTTCCTGCTACCACAACTTTATTCTCACTATCACTCGACTTGGTTTTAAAGATTTTTAGTCTTTATTAAATTCACACAGATTTTGAAATATACGTTCGAGCTGCCCTAATTTCTCAGCGATACTGCTCAACAGCGTACATAATATCCAAGCACGCAGTCACACGTTCCGTTTACATCAGGTCACACGATTCTTAAAATCCGTTTCCAATAATTTCATTGGCAGAAGAAATTAAATTGTGTATTTACATATTTTGTAGGCTGTTATACAGCGTTGTAGAGTAGTTCGAGAAACGGCAGCCGGGTTTCTCGAAATTTTCGGGTTTTCGCACACCCCTAATATTTTGCTGAAAGTCATTCGAGTCTTTAAAAATACACTGTTATAAATACAGAAAATCTCTGTGAAAAATTGTAAATAATTTCGACTACTTTGGTAGTCCTGGTGTAATAATGTGGTGTTTAATCATTCGTGTTCAATAAAACAGTAAAATTTTAGTAATAAAACAGTAACCCTTTATTAAGGGTTGTAAAGGGGAAGTTTTAATTCTTCGAGAATTTTCGAGAAAAAAATATATCTTTCTGTCATTCGCTATATTCTATATGATATAAAATACGTATACACTTATACAAAACCGTATTTCTCGAAAAAGAACTTCTATTTTTTTGTAAAATCCACGGAGATGAACTTTAAAAGGTTCAGGTGCAAAAAATTGTAAGATATTTATAACACAGCTTTTATTTATATATTTTACGAAAAATCTTTGAAAATGCAGCTCTGCACATCTAAAAAATCTTGTAGGAAAAATGATGAATTGTTCATTCTACTATTTTATCAATACAGAAATTTACATCGAACTCTATCACTTTCCATTCTGTTTCTCTCTCGAACGTTCTAATGCAGTTGGGAAAAAATTAATAAACACCTCTAAAAATATCTTTCCTGTCATTAGCAATGGTGATAGTTTGATATTTTACATAATGTATCGCAACGCTCGACCTGAATGCGTAAGAAAACCTTGATCGACCTAGTTCATTATGCAAAGCATCGTTCGATAGATTTATTTATTTGTTTTAAATTATATCACATAAATTTATTGATCGTTGGATTTTATTGTTTGGTGAATCTTCGTTTTGGAACTAAGGCGATAAAGATAATTTATTAAGGACCAAACGACAATATAGATGTTTAAATTTTTTAAAATTTTATTAAAAAAATTTCTTGAATTTTCAAAATTTTACAAGTTGTGGAATCTACGTAGACATAATGATGAGAAAATATTAAATGAATTGGAATTTCCTTTGATGGATCCAATAAGTATTGACAGATAGAGTAGAATACACAATAAAATTGATTGAAAAGGATTGCGAATAAAATATTGCGTCAATGCAATGCTAATACCTAATGGATTAGTATAATATTTGGTTCTTCCTTTTAACTCTGCTATATTCTTTCAGTCATTTTCAACCCAGTAATATTTTTTTATATATTAACAAATATTCTCTGTTTGAACACTATATAGAAAAGAAATCTCAAGGCATCCTGTTTATTCGTTAAAATATAAAAATATAAAAAGTTTATTTATTAAAATATAAAAAGAAACTATATCGAAGTATAAAAGAAGGAGTTAAACGGCTTATCGCTTCTGTCTTCTAATATCCTTCTAATGGTTAATACCGTTCCTGTCTTTTAATATTCTATTTTTAAATCTAATTTTAAATCTAAACTCGTCTATAAACTTGTACTCCAGTCGCTCGAAGCCATCTCTGAAATATTGTTAAACCTTCGTTCGTTAAAATTTTCTATATTCTCCTCTCTCAATAGTCGCGCAGTTCTGAAAGGAGTACTCCAATCACGCGCTATCTTAATAGAAACAACGAGACTTATTTACCGCAAAACGGGTCTGGGGAAGTCGTTAGTGTCGAAGTAATCTACTTCACGGGTCTACAACTAAAGGAACGAAGAATCGCATTCACGAAGTTTCGAAGAAGAGGAAAACTTCGGAGAATACCGTCTTGTGGAGAACACAGCGGTGCAACATTTATTTTCTCCGGAGCAAATTCTCGTTTGCAAATTATGTAACGTATCGTTCTTATGAGGCGTAATCATTCTCGACGATTATTCGCTGTTACGCTATTATCAACGTCGTTCAAAGAATCGCGCTGTTGAATTGTATCACTCGATTATGTTGCTCGAGTTACGTGAAAAGATTCGATGGGTGTCGAACATCGTTGGAACGTAACTTCCGTTATTATAAAAATCGATGATGCGAGGTGGCGAGAGCAAGGATACTCGGGGAGATAATTGCTGAAAGATAATTCGAAGATAAATCGCGCGGCTGTGTGCGACAGCGTCTAAATACGTCGATGACATGTACCGTCTGTGTCGGTTCTCTGCGTTGTGATGTAACGTGCTAATAAGATTCATTTTCATACGAAAACCCGTAAGAAATGTGGCTGTCGCGGCACAACATTTGCATGGACCTGGTGCTCGAACGTGGTTACTCGATGCTAGACTGCTGGCTTGATGCAATGTCTATTTTTAATACGTCTGCTAGCATATTAGCTACCGGCTAGCCGCTGTCCGATTTTACGCCAATCGGACGCCAACAGATGCTGAGACGCGTGGATTTCTAATACGATCTCCCAAATGATTCAAATATCGATGATCCGGACTATCTGAAATTTGTCATTTTCCGTCATTTTTATTCTTAATCTGGTAGAGTTATAATTTTCTCGAGATTATCACCCTAGGGACGATTGACGCTAGAGCCACCAAAGTGACCACTTGTTTTCATAATTTTTGTCAGACACATTTTACACATTAGGCGTGTAAACAGTGTATTTTTAAAGATTTAAATAATTTTAAATAAAATAGAAATTGTCAGTCTGAGCATTCTATCAAAGATTTGCAAAAATTCGGTTGTTTCTGCGTTTTTGATAATAGATACGGCGCTCCGAATGATCTATGTAACAGTCTTTCGAAGGATTTTTTTTTTTTTCATTCTTCGTCGTTTCTCTTTCTTATTTAAGTACCTGACCGATTTGTAATTTCTTCGAAGTTACTATAATGCACAACTGCGCGATTAAATTCCTAGAAACACTATCGATCTGATTTCTTTCATTTAACTCTCGCTTTGGAAGGATTTATAAATCACTTTGTACAGTCACCTTGTAAATTATTTGTGTGAGTAAATTCTTTCGTATACACTATTCACAACATCGTGGCAATCAAAATTAATAAAATTATACTAAAGTCTAAATCTAAATTCTTACTGAAATGTTTATTGTGAGAAACTCCGAAGTATGACGTCACCGTTGCATTCAACGAATCGTTCGATAATCTTGCTTGAGACCTTTGACACAATTCTGCACTTTCATATAAAGGCGAGAAAAACGCCAAGAACGCACGTGAGTTTTTCTCAAGAACCGATATCTCGCCTGTTTCATTCATTGCTCGAATGTTATAACTATTTTCCTCTTTTGCATCGAGATACGGTTTTATTTCTCCTCGTAACATGCTTAGAATGTAACTTGTATGTACAGTGGTTCACGAAAGCATTTGAACATTTATCATAGGGAACTTGTATAATATGCACAACAAATGAATCATCTAATCGATTAAGAATCAGTTCATGTAGTAAAAAATACGTAGTTTTATTTAAAAGAAAAAAAAAATTACAATTATTCTGTATTATTCTAATCTAAAAATTAGTACCTATATGTGAAGATTTTACTTCGAGTATGATCCGTCTTGCATTATTTTATTTTATTTTATTTTATTTTATCGTTTGTAGCTAGCACACCACTAATATTGATTTAATTGGATATAAAGGAATTACCTGTAGTAGACTAGAGATTAGTAATAGTTGCAATAATATTTTAGCTTCCAGTCTTAAGTAACTCACCTGTTTATGTGGTGTGTGTGTGAATGAAATATTCCATTAACACGAGTGACATGTGTGAATAAGTGGTGTGATGAATAAATTATGATTATATAATTTAAAGCCAATGTTTGAAAATGTATTTGTACTACGAATGCTTAAAATGACTTTAAACATGTAATAAATAATATAGTGGTTCCAAAGACTTATTGATATAATCTATTGTGGAACTATTGATATAACATAACGGATTTAATACACATGTATTTACATGTATTGAATATCTTATAATTTATGTATTAATATTATATATTTTTGATTTGTTTCAATCTTGTCCAGTATAATCATAATAGTCGGTACAATGTTAATGAAATTTCAAAATATTTTCGTGAGAAACTTGTTTATATTCCAGCTGAGTCAATCGATGATATCTGAAAATTGTTTCACGAAACAGAACGAATAACAACGAAGCCGGTGACGACGAATCACGCGATCCTGTCGTGTTTCGAAGACTTGGCGTAGCGTGTACGCCGAAAGACGAACGATATGTTCGATAATATGCAAATAACGTGTAATTAGAGAGAACTTAACCAAAAAAAAAAAAAAAAAAAAAAAAATGGTGATTGTGTGGAAAGTCGATCGATAACTTTCGCAACTGGAAGCAGTTTATCGTTTCGAAGACGTTTATGTAGATTTTTTAACTCTTAATTAATATATTAATTAATAATAAATTAATTAATTTTTTATTGATTTATTATTGATTATAATAAATTAGTTTTGGAATTTTTAATTGAACTTAAATTTATCATTAATCTTAATCACGAAGACTATAAAATACAAAATTAAATGCCACCATTTCTTCAATAAAAAATGAATCTCTTCTTGCCTTTGTTATACATTTGAATTGTCCTTGGCACTGCCACTAGATTCCCAATCATTTTCTCGAGCTTGAATACCTTAAATTAATCCATACATTTTCATCCATGCACCATCGAACAATATATCATCCTCGTACTAAAGAGGTAATAAATGATAGTTCGATATCGACGAAAATTATTCGAAAATCATACACGTGGATATCGAATGTCGTTGGGTGGTGGTTGGTTCGATTGCCAAAACGATGGTGAAACGTTGGCAATCACAGTGAGGCCACTGCAAACACGAATATGCACTTGGCAAAAGTGCTTTTGAATTATCGTAACAGGTGGCACAGCTTGCTTCTTAGAGGTAACGAAATCTTCAGTGTTTCCCAGTCTTTTGATTATCTAAGAAAAAGAATGACAAGATGTTAGTGAGAAATTCTTGTTTAAAAATTTTCATATAAGTCATTGCTGAGTTTTTAATATAACACATGCATTAATAAAATATGTTTTACAGTAATCTGAAACTTTGTTCGAAGATAGTTCTAAGTTGTTGGTGACCTAGAAACATCCAGCTTGACAAATAAATTTTTATTTGCTCGCGTAAACCTTTTGTCCGTGGATCGATCGCTACGTTTGTAAGAGCTAATCTTCTGTGCCCTTACAAAATTAAATATAGAATCGTACATTCGAGCGAAATTTGCGTTATTTGTATCTACAGATAAAAAAATAATCATTCGTCCGTGATAAAAAGGTGTAACTGATCTTTGCACTTGAAATCTTGTTTTCGATAGCTTAATCTTACGGATTCGAAATAAGTGAAGTATTATAAAATTTTAAATACGTAAGTAGAGCACGGTCGATTAATCAAATTTTTTAGAACGCTCTAGCAAATTATCCGCGAATGATAAAGTATCGCGAAAGAAAACTAACAATAAGAAGATATATCTGAAGATATATAACTCCACCATTAAATGATGGAAAATTGTTATAACTTCGTAAAAAGGTCGTAGAATGATTCATTTATGGTTTCATTTCAAAGTGTAAAGTCCCTACTTCGACAATCTTGAGTTTTTTTTTTTTTTTTTATTCAAAGATGTTTTCACGTTACGTGGAAGATAGGAAAGTAAAAATACTCTCGTCAATCGTAAAAATTCAAACATCTCCGAAAACATTGAAATTTTCTTTTTACAACGACTTCTTATAATTTACGTACGATTTATTTTCACCGCTTTATTGAACTTTGAAGATTAGCGTTAGTCGACGAAATGTTCTTGAATTTTTATCATTAAGTAAAAGCGTCGCGCTCTGAGATGCAACCAATTTTTTTCTTTTTTTATAAAAGTTATATTTTTCGTCGTTGGTGGTACAGTTGTGCCTTCTACTATAAGTATCGATTTGGAGACGCGTCTAGACATGGAGGTCGAATTCGTGGCGTCCTTTAGCCGCCATTTTCCACCGCTTATTATTTCACCCTCGATTCTTTCCTTTTCCCACCCCTCGTAACCCATTGCCATCTTCGTTTTATCGCGAGCTCGACCGATAGCTGTTGTTCCGGCCAATGAGACTCATAAAACATCCGTATCCCCGCTTTATCGCCGTCCCCTCCCATAACCTACATTCCCGGAACGTCCGTATTACGAGAAGCTCTATCTTTCACCCCTTACTCCCCTCGAGAGGGAAGCTCGCCTTTTCCACTTCCGGGGATAGAACACATACGCGCGCTACAGATGTAGGGCTCGTTGAATTATTCAACGAGCAATTGTTTGCATATAAGTTATTTCGTGAATTATGTTTATGGATTCGATATTTTTGAATTATACAACAGAGGGGGTAAAGTTGAAAATTTGTGATTGGTACGTGTGATAGATTGTACGGTTTTGGACATACGTACATACGAGTATACCGAAAGGATGTACGCGTATATTGCCTGTGACGTACATATATTGGAGTATATCGGCGAGTTAAAAACTCGTGTTCTTAATACACGTGTAATTGTTAGATTGCGGATTTTTATTCAGTTTTTTTAATATTTTTAAACGCGAAATTGTACGTAATATGAAAAAATATGTGCATAAAATATCCAAAGTATATTGCTTATTTATTTAATACGTAAAATAATTTTCTATCAAGATTCTACTTTATCAAGTGCTCTTCGTTTATCTTTAGAATAAAAATTTGCATAAAAATCTGCAATCCTACTCTAGTGACTTAGCAAGCAATATGATTAAGTCTATATTTTTCTTGTATTTCTTCTCGAAATGATTCTGATTTTGAAACAGATTAAAACACAGCACTTTAATTGCACTTCTATCCGTATACTAGATATTGCGAATTAAAATACTCGTAATCCGTATATTTGAGGATCCAGAAAATACGGACCTTCAGTACATGCGTGCAATAAGGAGAGTTTAGAAACTAAGCATTATCGAGAGATACTCTGTTATTGAACGGGTATTTTCTTGGTAACATAATAGACAAGATAAATTCTATATAATTATTACTAGAATGTTTGCCAATGTTTTTTCAACCGCTGTTAATTATCAGTAGTACATATCATCACGTAAAAGGCAACTTTATGCTCACAAAAGACCCTTTATACCCTGAACGGATAAGAAATTCGCCAGTGTACATTTGAATAAAATACGTTGCTATAATCACCCTCGTGCGTTCTGTGTTATCGCATCCGTTGACCACGAGCGGAGCAACGTTGATCGCTTTTAGCATGCAGCTCGCGTGATCACAGAAATGGGTCTGTCCTAGCTGATTTATTAATACGGACACTAAATCGAACCGGCGACCTGGATTCCTGGCCTTCTATTCGTTTGTCTGCGCAAGAAAATTGATGAATTTCCCGGGAAATCGATATCGGTCAATTTAATTGCGAAGTATTTTCAAAATTGAATTCAAATCTTGGAGAACGTTTCTTTTGTTTTGTGAAATTTTCTTGACAATAGTGAAGGAAACGCGAGTTAATCTTGTGTAACTTGAAAGTTGCACATCACGTATATTATAATAAATATACTTCAAATATTTTACATTTCTCAATGCATAAATTCTCATAAATGTATAAAAATTCGCAGTCTAATAATGAGAAGAATATCATTCTAAACTAGAGATCTCAATTATACATGTATGTAGTATATTCGTGTTTTAATCCGAGTATCAAAATATATGATACACGTATACTGATTATTTAATTAGCACATATTCCGATATATCTTCTCATACATTAATAATCGTACGTATATTTGAATGTGTTGATACACTTGCATATACATGTATACTTCAGTATCCCTCAGTATCAAAAACTACACAGATACACATTATGCACACATGCATATTCGTTACACACGTATTTGTAATATGCATTTAGAACAATGAGCTTCATTTCTAAACCGCCTGATTTTCATCTGTCCAGGTCCACGCGAAACATGAGGAGAAAACAGAGAGCAAATCCGTGTACAGGGAGTACAATCGCGAATTCCTGCTCCCCAAAGGAACCAACCCCGAGAGCATCAAGTCTTCGCTTAGCAAGGATGGCGTGCTCACCGTCGAGGCTCCGCTTCCGGCAATCGGCACAGGCGAGAAGCTTATTCCGATCGCACACCAGTAGATGCCCAATCGACCGGATGGATACACGAGAAACCGATCCTTAAAACTCCCTTCAAAACTCCACCATCATTCGTGTATTCGTCAGATCGCTCTCTTCCTGCTCCTTCCATCAATTCCCGTAAGTCCATTTCTTAATTTTATCTTTTTCCTTTCTATCCTCTTTCCTTGCTTTATTTTTTTAATGTCCTCCTCGATGAATCTTTCGCTGTGAATCTTTCGTTACTTTCGTTTCTCTTCCCCGCCCAGGCTTCCTTTACCCCTGACGATCGAATAAATTTTATGCATTTTCATTTCTTTCGTTCCGTGTTTTCCTTTCTTCACGTTTCCGATTGAAAACGGAAAAATTCTACACTTGGAGTTCAAATTTGAAGATAAAACAACGTGAAGAGCTGCGACGATGAATTATTAATTAGCAGGGAAGCAAGGTTCACAGCGAAACGTGCTTACGAAACGTAATTTCGAAATGTAGTTATTTGTCTAATTTACTCGAGAGCCTCCACGTCGTACAAGAAAAGTGAAAGTCTATTCTCTTTCGAGAGAATGAAACAAAAATATCGACTAGTAAAAAGTATCAAAATATTCAGTCCCTTTTCAGAAATTGGTAAAATGTTTCGCATATTTCCTTTTTAGCGAAAATTCAATTTCCATTGTCCGATGTGATCAAAACCAAATCTGTAACTCGAAAGGGCTATTATTTGAAATGATAATCAAATGATTAATGAAACGAATCCTTTATTCGAAGGTTGCAGAAACGTGACGAGCACATTCGATGTCTGTCAAACGAATCGCCTAATTTTATATATATCTATATATATATATAAAAAGAAAATTACTGTCTAAGTGTTTGATATGCAGTGTCTTTTTTCGATCAGCTTTTTGCCGCTTTGATATACATACACACATACACACACACACACACACACACACACACGTGTTTTTATGATTGTTATCAGATTCTGCCGATGATACACCAACCGGCAGAATCGATTTGTAAAATCAATTCGAAGATCGTAGTTCATTAAGATCAACGAAAAGAAGAATACATATATTATATATAAAAAATATATATATATATATATATATATATATATAGCGATTGTAATGTTAAGATGTAAACGGCGCATGGACGTCGTATAACGTATAAGAAATCAAAGATATTTGATAAATTATTATTCTTCCTTTTTGGTACCGATCAGCTTTTTTCGATGCTTTGATATGACATTTCCTTTTTAGAAGTAACATTTTCTTCTTGGAAACACGCATTGCCTTAAAAAAAAAAAAAAAAAAAAAAAACGCAAATAAAGAATTGCAAGTGTTTGATAGATTGTGTTTCGTGGAAGGCACGAATAACATAGGAAAAATCATTGCGTGGCTTGTGCAAAAACTCCGAGGTTTGTCAGGAAAAAGAAACTCAACATAACGCAAAAGTCAGCAAGTGATCATCTGTAAAACGGTAACTTAACGTATGTGTTAATTTTTAGATGTACTACATTAAAAGACTATAACACGAGGATGCTTAGAGTATGTTAAGCATTGTAATGATTATTATTATTATTTATGAATATTTTACTATTGTCGAGATACGTATGATGTTTAAAAGGTAATGCGAACAATGTGAAAGTTTAAATAAAAATGAACTTGAAAATTAACCAGTTTGTCTGTCTTTTAGTTCGCTCAGAATAGAAACAACATAGTCATTTAATTACAATTTTGATTACTTATTATTATCAACAACAATTGAAAATTAACAAAAAAAGAAATCTTATCAACGAATTATCACAGTTTATTGCTTTCAAATTATTTATTAACAAAATATTCGATCTTCTTATGTACATATGTAGTTTATGTTGAACCATTATAAAATTGTTACACCAAACGCGGTTACACCATTCAAAATAATATTGCTTTAAAGATTTATACAACAAATAACAAACACTGATGGCCCGTGTGGTCGCATTGATTCAAGCGTATTCTCAATTGCATCATAAATAACCCGTACAATACGAATGCAATTTAAATAATGTCTGCAAGTGCATAACAATAATTAAATATCATTCTAGATAACTATTAGTAAAAGCAGCGATTTTGAATGCAAATTTTTCTTATTTCTGAATTGCAAATTACTTACATTCATTGCGCGAAGTATAAATAAAGTTTGAGAAGTGCTACGTAAATTATTTGTATAATATAAACCAAATTTCCCGATGCAATAAATTATAAATAAATACATATCGTTTATTCGATTCTTCTATTTCGCATTCGGAGTTGGTATAAAAAATACATATATGACGATAATACGTAATATACAATTTAAAAATAATTATGTACACAGCAGAATTTTACAAATTTCATTTTTACATAGACAAGTGGCACGTTATCCTCGAACAGAGACTGATTATTTCCTTAACTATTATTCAAATTTCTTTAATATTTAGACTAAACAAAGACATCTAAGACTCACGATCTAAGGCTTAAGGTATAGGTTATTATTTTGGTATATATTATACTGATCAGGTTACATATTAAAAGGTAATAAAAAGCACCGACACAGTAGACTGACAATAAATATTGTATAAAAGGACTATAGACGAGACACGAACGAATCTTGAATGTTCGCCGTTTTTAACAAGAGTTTAATTTCATTTACAAATCTTTTCGCCCAAATCAATTAAATTCTATTTTAATGTAATTACTTCAGGAACGTGGGACAAATGTATAGTATTCTTGGTAGTTTACGTTTCATTAAAATTTAAACGTATAAAAAGATTCTTTCATATTCTAGAAAAAAATTCGGATCAATGACAAATCCATATCAAAGTGTTTTTTTTTATGGACATTCATCGTTTAAAATAATATCATAATTTACCCGACCCTATATATTTGGAATCTCCGCAGAGAACAAAGGCGCATCAGAAGCAGTGAATGTGGGTGATTTTCCTTCTCTTGCAATGCGCAATGCTTGGTGAACTGAAACAGTGTCCAGCTCTTTCTGATTTGGCTTTTCATTGTCTAAACAAATGTCCGCCGCCCTTTTCCCAAACGGCTCCAATACTTTCACCCTGTAGTCGACAATTGTCGATACTGGATTTCCAGTTAGTCTTAAATTCTCCAAACAAGGTAGGTGCCCAATGTTCTTCACCTCCTCGATCTTCTCGATGCGATTGCAACTCACGTCTAGGCCTTCTAATGAATATAATTTCGAGAAACTCGATAACGATGTTAATTTATTCTGGGAGAGGTCAATGTACACTATATAACCAAGTTTCGTGTGCAGATCATCCGGTAAAGTTGAGAAATTGTTCGACGCCAGGTACAACTGAGATAATCTGGGCAATAGGGTGACATTCGAAATTTCAGAGAGCAGATTATTGTTTAAGGTCAAGCATTCAATTTGAGGTAATAATTTAATCGCTTCGTCAATCACTTCTATCCTGTTATCGCTGAGATCCAAATGAGTGACCTTCAACCAGACATGAGAATCATTCGCGTTTTCGATATTTTTGTGCACTTCCTCGCACATCGCCAATTCGACGATATTTCTGAGCTTCGTGTTGTTTACTTTTAAATACTTTACTGTGTCACGAAGGTTGCCCATATTGTATATTTTATCCACTGGATACTGATTAATACTTAGTTCTTCTATATTCTTGAAACTTGATAGTTCGATGGATAACGCCGAGGAATAAATATTGCTGGTTCTATAAGGCTCTGAGCTTCCTTCAATGATGAGACCAGTCAGATGAGAATTAAAGTCCAAAACATGACTGAAATCATATTTTCTGTCAACAACTTCGATCGGCGGACATGGTTGTTTTAATCTCTCGCTAATTGCATATAGCTGAAAGAAAATGATTTATTCTTATATCTTTTTATTCAAATGACAAATAGCATGCAATTTATTTGTTTAAAACAATCACCTGTATTAGATTAAACTTATAAGTCTTAGACTTTTGTAGCAAATTGTTGCCTTCTGTAAAAAATTCTAAAGCCATACTCTGCAACAGAAAAAATATGTCATATATATGCATATGCAGAAATACAGCCAATTCTCTAGGCATTGCTTTCTTCAAATAATTGTACACTTCATTCAGATAGATCTCTAAGCTCAGTCTACGTTTTTCTACAAAAGCTTCACACTTATTTCCAATAAGTTTCTTTGGTGGCAATATATCCTTCTTAACATAATTCTCTGAGACAAGTTTATCATGAAGTTCAGCAAAGTCATTGTATCTGTAAAAATACAAGAAATAAAAATTTAATTTCATATATTAAGTTATTTATGGTATAATCTTGAAATTATTCAATATACGATAATGATGAATGTGATGGATATGTGTGCAAGTATATAATACAATAATCATCAGAAACTTATCTAAAAACAAGTTAGGTTATTTACACTTTAGATATATTTATCTGTTTTATGCGATAAATTTTTGACGATATTCAATAGCTTATTATTCATATGCTCTTTGAAATTTGCATAATTATTTATATTGAGATGCCCAATTAATTTCATATACAATAACCAAATTACTTCTTAGATAAGGTACAATATTAACAATAAGATTAGGTACATAATGAAGATTTAAAGAAACTGCAAAATGGGTGAAACGGAAACGCTCACCTGTGCTTTACGGTCCATTTGATCGAAGCAATCCTAACCTCGATGCAGTAATAAGTGATACCGTCAATAGTGTCAGCTGATGGTATTTTAATGTGCACGTTCTCCTGATTCAACAAAAGACACGCCATCGTCGCGAAATGTTTCGGTAATCGTCGAGTTAAGACGTGACGAGCTTTGCCTCTAGCTGTCGATTGGAGCAAGAGGTTATCCCGGATCGAGCTGTCAATATCAACTGTTTTGCATCAGAGGGAGGAACGCCTCTTATCCATTTGGTGCATTGTATTATCTTCGCGAACCTATCGCGTTCCTTTTATTACTAGTCCTTCGTTTGGAGCACTATGAGATTTAAATATACGAACATTCATGGTATTTCGATATCTTTCACGTAGAAAAACGTACTCGGTGCTACCACCTCGCGATCAAATTAAGCACTGAGACAGATGTACTCCGCTTCTTTCCGACAGAAATTCCGAAAAAATTCTTTTCGGTGAGAATTTTTACAATTTACAATTTTCGAGGAAAGAAGTATTCTTACTTTTATATTTGTTGCATGATGTAAAAATAAATATCTCTGAACGAAATAATCAGGATTGTTAAAGTGGAGACCTCACTTTTTAAAATAAAATCAAGTTAATTGTTCTACAATTTTTTTTCAGGAAATTATAACAGTTTAAAGTACGGACAATTTTTTATGTGATTTATGAATATTTCCGTTCTTTATTTAACAATTTTTTATGAATTTTGTATATTTAATTAAGGAAAATTTTGTGTATTTAATTAAGGGAAACGCGCGATTACAGCGCTCGGTGAAAACGCAACACACATCCTACGATTCTCGATTATCGATATTTCTTATGATCGATTTTTAAACATGGGAAACATGGCGGAAGGAAGCCCACCTCGTTTGTAAAGAAGGAACTATTATTCACAAAAATCACAAAGAAATGTCATTCAGAATTTCTTAGATAAAAATTTAAATCAGTAATTATTAAATTTGTGCTTGTGTTGTGAATTTTTAAGATAAAACGTACATTATTGGTTTCATCTCAAGGTAAGATTTAACCAAATAATTGTTACATATAATTTTTAACCACAATTAATGAAATAATGGCATATAAACATTTAAAACAAAATGTACCATGCTACAAATTATTTATAACCTTATAAAAAAATTTAATTTCAATTCTAACCAAATATTGTGACTTTGCAATATGACTAAATTTTTATTATTATTATTATTATATATATGTTTTTACTTCTATTGTAACATTTTCTATTGTTGATTGTTTAACCTCATACTGCCTAATTTTTAACAATTCTAATACTAAATTTAATAATAATTTATTACAGATTTATATACGTATTTAATGGCTAAAATAGTAATTGTACTACTGAATATAATAAAATTTCTCATGTCTCAGTTTTAAATACTATCAATTTTCCATCAAGTGTGTGAACATTATCTACCTATTTTAAGAATTTGTCACGAATTTTGTGTATGTGATTTAGATTAATGTTTTTCATTTTTTATTTCATCATTTCGTGCGAAATTACGCGCGATCACAGCGCCCCAACGGTAAAGTACGCAATACACTTCCTACGATTTTCGAACGGTAATCGATATTTCTCGATTTTAAGCGGGAAAGAACGGGAAGGAACATGGCGGAAGGAAGCAGGAACGGTGTCTGTAAAGAAGAAAGTATTACCCAGGAAAATCACCCAGAAAAAAGTGTTCAGAAGTTCTCTAGTAA